>NC_081415.1:374087391-374244891 GCF_030272615.1 Cryptomeria japonica
GAGATTTCTTACTTCTTCATCACTAGGCCTTCTGAGATGAACTTCTTCATCTTCAATTATTACCACATTCAAAATGGGATGCCAATCAAGTGACAACTGTCCTTAGTAAGATCTTTTACTATTCAGCACATCACATTCATTAGGTTCACTTTGTAATGACTCATCATCACTTTCTATGATAGTTTCAAACATATTTATGTCAGGCTCAACCTCCTGTCTCATGGATTCTTCAAGGGCTTGAGCTACACCACATTGATGAGGAGAATGTGGTCCATAAAAAGACATGCACCAAGGAGTATTCTCCATATTATGAAGATTTCCTCCTTTTAAAGGATCTAGGATATCTTGGTTCTGAGTATTTTTTGGCTTCTCATTTTGAGGCTTGCCATCCTTCCAAGTAGTGTTGTAAGGCATGTCATGCAACCTAGGAGGCCTATCTTGCCAATTGTAATGAGGCTTATCATTTTTACTCACCTTGGCAGTAAGATCCTTCATAGCAGTCACTAATTTCTTTATTCTGTCTTCTTCTTTAGCAACTTTATTAGGTTGCTATTTTGATTCTTGCCACAACCTACCATCAGTTCTTCTCCCTATTTTCCCAGATGCTTTCCTATTACTATCCACATTAATGGCAATTCTAAATGCATCTCTCAGACTATGCAGATTTTTATCCCTCAGAATATAGGCCATTTTAGAATCAAAGGCATTGTAATAAGTATCCAGGCACATATTATCATCTAACCTCATTACCTTATATAGCCTATGCATTGCTTTCTGAAATCTGGCATTCAAATCTGTGACAATTTCATTGTCAGACTTTCTGATATTGTTGAACTCATTGAGCATGAAGCTCACATTTGTTTTGTCACCATATTGTTCTTGAAAGCAGTTTTTAAAATATTCCCAAGACCCAATGCTATTCACAGGGAGACCTCTATACTAGTCCCTTGCATCATCTACTAGAGATTGTACAAACAATTTCATGATGACATCTTCATCTACAATTTCATAGTCATTTATTAAGTCACCAAAAGATTTCAAGTGTACTTCTGCACTGATTGCATTATTCCCAGCAAATTTGTGAAGTCTATCTGTCAATTCCATAGGAACATGGTTAGGGTACCCTAGGATTTCATCAAAAAAGAGTTGCCTATAAAGTTCTAGATTAATAGGTCTTCTTAGGAATTGGTGAGCTGTAAGGTTATTTCCCATGTTCATTCTTACATTGGGGGTTTGAGTTAGAGAGATCTGGTTACCTTGGTTATTAACAGGGGCTTGATTGGCTGTGGCAGTGCTAATAGGCAAGGTTGGCTGAACTTTAACTGGAGGGAGTGAAGCTTGGTGAGGAACAGGTTTATTTAGGTCTACTGAGGGAAACATGATAGGAGGAGCCTTCAGATAGCTAATCTTTCTTTTAACTTCTTGATTGGTTGCTTCTAATTTAGCTTTCTCTAACTCCATTTGCAAATCTTCTTTCCCTTCCCTCATCCTTTCCATCTCTCTTCCATGTGTAGATAACATGTGAGAGATCTCCGTTGTAGTCTTAGATCCAGACCCACCTCCCATGCATTTTTGATTTCTTTTGTCAACATTATTTCTAACAGGTTGTGGGTCACTACGGACTTCCCTATTTCATTGCACTACTGACCTATATGTAGGTTTGGTCTTGGGAACTAAGATTTCTCTGATCACTGGACCTTCGTCCTCACTCTTGGATTTTTCTTGGGTAAATAGCTCAAGGTCAGAAATTTGTCTTAGAAGCCTATCTCTCTCCATCAATTTTGCTTTTACCTCTCTCTCTTTATCTTTTTCCTTTTGTGTTCTTAAGGAAATTAAATGATGGACTTTTCTATTCAGGACTTCAATTTCTTGGGATACCTTATCTTCATCAGGGAAGATTTCTTCAGAGTTTGACATATTGACTTGGTCAATATCAATTAAACTAATGTTTCCATCAATTGTCCTAGGTACATAATCTCTCTTAATGTTTGAACTACTTCTGTCTTTCCTAGAAAAACTAGCATGGGAGATCCCCTAATTTAAAACTTGGACATCTTCAATATTCCCAAACAAACCAGAATGGAAACCTAAAATATCATACTCAGATTCGCAGGAAGAAGAATTTGAATTAGCATAGACGAGTCTCTTAGATAACTTACCCATATTGATGCTCTTCTGTACCCAAGCAACATTAGATGGCTCATGTACAACTGATCTTTTCATGCCTCTCTGTGACTATTCGGGTAGTCCCTCTTGCAATGTCTCATGAGGATGCTTCTTCATGAAAGACCTGGTGTTCCTTCCTCTTTGAATTATGCTTGTTTTCTTAAAAGGATTGGTTATACTTGTCAGAGTCACCACCCAAAAAGACTATGGGAAATAAGAAAACAAGCTTTAAACAACAAAATTGCCAAATTTTTAAAACAAAAATCACGAAGATTTTCAAAGAGATAGATAACACAAATCAGAGATCAGGCAATTTTCCACAACGTAGATATCTAAACAACTTCTGAACTAATTCAGGCACCAATCTGCAACATAGATACACACTATGACTCTCCCCAGTAGAGTTGCCACTTTTGTTAGTCTCAAATTTTGATTTCCCTTTTATCCTTCTTGTAAGAAATAAATCAACTATGTCTGCATATGAAAGATCAGGGAAATAGAACTTAAGAGTAACATATAACAAGGTTTGGATACCTTCTACACTTTGAACTTGTCCAAAGTTCAAGTGGGTATACCTTTTGTGAATACTTTCACACTTTAAAATTGAGATCCACAGTAAACTAGTGCTAAAAAACTTGTGGACTTCATCACCTCAATGAAACTGAAACACTAAAGGAAAAACTTGCGTTCATTTTCAGTATTGATCTTCAAGAAAAGATAGAAAGAGATCCTAAAATCTGATACCAGTGCCTTATCTGGGTTACAGAGTCACCTAAATCAAACAATAATTCTCAAAATGAAACACTCATATACATCTCATCATTTTGGCTTTTATGAATCCCATACATGCCTAACATATATATAGATCCTCTCCCATTCAACTAAAACAATTCATCAGATTCATAGCAACAAACAATAGACTTGCTGACAAAAGTATTTGATGCACATTTAATCCCTCTCCTAAAGAGAAAAGCCAAAAATAACATCTACAAGATTTTCCTTACAATCCATGTTCATTCGAACAACCCTAGATTATCCAAATGAAACCAACAAACTAAAGAATGCATACCAGAAGACAAAGGAATTTTAGGCCTGAAACTTTGATCTATATATTCATATTCATTCCTGAAAAATATTACATAACTCAGAGCAATCTCTTTAAAACCAAAAAAAGTCCTAAATATATTTTTCCAGAGGTTCCTTACAAAATTCTTATGATCCCTCTTTTACACTAGTCCTAGTATCCATCTATAACATTATGGATGCATACAAACTTCAAACATTCCTAGAAAGGTTTGTTACAAACCGTGATACTCTCCAAGAAAAAGTTACAAGTCTTTTTCAATATCAATGACCTCTTCCATTTGTTGTTCTACTGCAACCTTTTCTATCTACTCTAGAGTATCTTCTTGTTGTCCGATATATTTGTCCTTCCAGTCCTAGAACACGTCATCACTTGGCCAAGCAAAGCTAATAATCTTATGTTTCATCCCTTCTAGCCTTTTCCAAGTGACCCTTAATTGCCCAATTTCTGTTTCTCTGAAACCATAAAGTGATTTCACCTTTTTGTGAGGCCCTACCCCGACCCATCCTATCTCTTCAGTTATTTTCATATTGGAACTATTATGGATGCTTATTTTGACACATTATGGATATAGAACTTTATATGGTCCCACGAATTTGGTAATATTGATATATATTGATGCTTCATTTCTATGCCTTGTGGTTATAGAATTTTATATGATCCTAGAATAGGGTAACATTGAGATGATGTATGTTATTATCTGAATTGCAGGATTTGTTTATAATGCTAGAAATGTGTTTGCATATCTTGTAAATGGATCAAATTATGAGGATTATGATGAATTGCTTATGTGAATTGCTTTGATATGTGACAATCATATTGTATAATGTCAATTCTGTGCAGAATGATTGTATTGTATTCTAATTATGTGTTTTATATTATATGAGGCTATTGGGAAGTAGTAATGTTTAAATTGAGATGCACAGGAAATTATCCATGTGACCATGGAAATATTATGGAGAATCAAGCCTAGGCCTATGTGCATTCGTAAAACCAGGGGTTGTCTATTTGGAGAGGCAACACCTCGTATGTATTGTATTTTATTCGTAAATGTAAAATGTTGCATGAGTGTAAATTGTATTTATTGAATTGTTTAAATCATTTAAGGGACAATTGCCATGTGTGTATTTATGATGTGGAATTATTTTGTAGTGTCACTTAACACCTATGTTGTATGTTGTGTTGGCAATTTGTCATGTCACCTTTTTGGAGAGTTATTTTTTTTGTTAATTTTTTATATCTCCTAATTATTGTTGAAGGAACCAAGAAATCTAGGTTAGTGAGCCACAAGGAGGGTCAACTCAGAGTTGACCCGTAGGTTAACTTTAGGTGGACTTTCTAAGGGTCAAATCAACTCCTAGAGTCAATTTTAGAGCATTTTTATTAGGCCTCATGGGGTACCTATGGGTGAAGGCCAAAACTGGCCATGTGTCTTTCCCTTAGGGCTTGTTTAACCACCCAAAAAAGTGGTTTTCCCAAGATGGACGAATTCCATATATAGGAGTGCCATCCTTGGTAGGATAACCTTCTTGACAGGTGTAATCCCTCTTCCCCATTTCATTTCCCTTCTCTAGGTGCCTTGGTTAGGGAGTGTGTAAGACCTAGGGAAGACCAACCAATGGGGGATCCCTCACTCTATCCAAGAGGTTGGAAGGAGTGAGAGAGGCCTTCTTAGGCTAGGGATGGAGGCTTAGTGAGCTAATCACCCACTCTTCATCCTTGGAGATTTTTGGAGAAATTTTTGGAGGAAAACCAATTTTTGGGGGATAGAAAATTTGGCTAAGTGTTGCAGAAAAGATTGAGGATTGGGCTGCTCTTCATCAAGCTTTCCCCTAGATTTCCCTTGGCAGTTCAAGGTTGGTGTTATCTTTTCCTTCTTATGTAAATGTGAATATGTTCTAGAATGCTTGAATGGAAAATGTTGTATTTTTATTTGTGTTGTACTTGTGAAAACACAGTGATTTCTTGCTTATTTCTATTTTATGCATTGTTGTGCTTTGGGGAGTGTCCAAGACCATCTTTTCCTTGGGAGGGAAGATTGGTCTTGGGGGTGGAAGGAGTTTGACAGCCTTAGGGTGAGAGGCTCTCATTATGAGAGTGATCTCAAGGGTTTGTCCATGTGATCCTTGCTGCATTTTTTTTGTGTTATTTCACTTGGGGGTCATAAGGGGAGCAAATATGGCATATTTGCCATTTTGGGGGTCATAAGGATGTAGGGGTTAAGAATGAGTGGAATATGATTTCTTGGGTGCCATGAGTTGGCTGTGAGTTTCTATGTAGCAGATCTCCCCTAGGGTACTTGGTCCACTTCCACCCTAGTAAGACATCACATTTTGAGATGAAGTTTCTGCTTGGGAAGGGATGTGTCTGTTGTGTTGTTTTTTCCCCTTTGCTTGTTGTGTTGCTTGATTGTAACCCCGTCTAGGTCTTGGTTCTCCAAGCTCGGGGGTGGCTTCTAGTAAGCCTAGGCTAGGAGGTGAGCACCCCATGGTCATAGCCTTATAATTTTGTATGCAGGTTGCTTGGAAAGGAATCTAGGAGTTGCATATTTGTTTGGTTGCAGATTTTTATTCAATTGCAGAAAAGGAAAATATAATTCTATGTTTTGTTGCAGAAATGTAAATAAGGAGCTGTATGTTGTTTTATTTTCTGTGTGGAGAGATGTATTATTGTATATAAGTCCTCATTATTGGAATGAGAGACCAGTTGGGTTATTTTTCCCCATTTGTAAAAGTTGACTATAGCATTTGAAATATCATATGAGAAAAGTATCTAAGTTCTGTAATCTATTAATCTGCTGTTAATTTTGTTTAATGCTGTCTAAAATGAAGTTTGTCATTTTGCATCCCTAAAATTTTAGTAAAAAAATATAGAAAAGAAATTCAAGGTTTCCTACAATATTTACATGTTGCTTGCTTATTGTCTTTTTATATTTACTTACAACAAAAAAAAGAAGAGATAAAGCTGATTTATAATCTGTAGCTTTTTGTGAGTATGATTGTCAAAGGAAGAATATGTATTGTTGTAGCTAAACCTGTTAATAAAGTCTTTGCTATATGTTTAAAAAAAAAAGGAGAAATGAAATGTATTCTAAGTATTTTCCTGCAATATAAAATGTTGTTGTTGTTGTCATTTTAGCTTACATAGAATAAAATAAAATAAACAAGAAACTAAAGCAGAACCATGAAGTTTACCCTTACTATAGTTATCTAAATGAAGTTGAAAACGCCCTGCAGACATAATTAATTTTGTTATTTTTTTTCTTACTTCTGTCATTTTTCTATTTCTGCTTGTTCATTGCAGAATATTAGTCTATAAGCTAGAGAAATAAAAATAAAACATTATTTATTGATTTTAGATTGCTGTCAGTATAATTGCTAAGAGAAAATACAATGTTGTAAACAAAAAAAGGAGCCCTTCACCCTTTTGAGACTGATATATATATATATATATATATATATATATATATATATATATATATATATATATATATATATATATATATATATATATATATATATATATATATATATATATATATATATATATATATATATATATATATATAACTTAAATATAAAAGCAGACACACATTTTAAAACAAACCCCATTTGAGCAAACTGTGTGCATATATATATAAATATATTAATATATTTCAAAAAAAAATTTAAATAAAAGAAAAATATTAATGTTTTGTGGGGGGGGTGCCGAAACCCTACCCCCATCATCCTTACAGGAGGTGCCGTGGGCCATGCCGCCACTATGGAAACCCACAGTGGGCGGACCTGATTCCGCCACTGTGGGCAACCACAGTGGGCGGGGTTGGCACCGCCACCGTGGAAACCCACAGTGGGCGGCACCGGTGCCACCACTATGGGTGTCCATAGTGGGCGGCATCGGGGCCGCCACCATGGGCTCCCCCAGTGGGTTCCCTCATGAACACTGCCGCTCTTCCCCCTCCCCCCTTCTTCAAACTCGCCGCTCCACCCCTCCCATAGCCGTTATGCCCGACCCTATACCTGCACAGTCAAACACACACACCATGAAAACAAGAAAAAAACCAATATAATAAACCCTAACCCTTTTCGGGTTAGGGTATGAGAAAATAGAAAAAGCAAAGAAAAGGGGAAAGGGTTTTTAAATTAAAAAAAAAAAGGGAAATGCAACCCTAACCCAATTTCGGGTTAGGGTTAGCATAATAATAATAAGAGCATTTTTAGTCTTCATTATAAATGGTTTATTTTTAAAATTTAGGGTTCGCATGTGGATTTGGGTGGGGGGGGTGGAATTTGAATTAAGCCTTCAAATTATAGCTAATATTTAGGGTTATTTAATAGTTGAATTGTTACATTTCTTTTTTTCTATTAAGAGAATTAAATTTTAATATAGTTATTTTAAAGGGATTAAAATGGAGTTTAATGTTAGTGGGATACATTATTCACTTAATCGATTTAATTTAATTAATTAGGGAAACTATATAGTTATTTGATATCTTCGATTAATTGTGGACGTTAAGTTATATTTTAAATTGGGAAAAAAAAAATTATAAAGGGACAATTGATAATTATTTTTATGAATTATAAGCCCTTGAGACCAACATTGGCCGGATGAATTATATCGCCAAAATAAAAGGGCTAGGGAAATATTAAAATTTACTATAGCATAAAATTGGATTTATTTGACTAATGACATGGTGAAATTTGAGCCTTTAACGGTTAGATTTAAATAATGAAATTGGCATGCATTCAATCAACTAATTTAAAATTTAAGATTGCATTATCATTGTTTGGTCGGAAATGGTTTCAAGGCGATTTAGGTATTTAAATATTCTGCGACTTTATTTAATGACAGCTTATTTGAAGAAAATTAATCTAACTAATTAAAATGTGACAACCTTCTTTAGAATAGTTAATCTCCATTAATTAATGTCACTTACTTGATTTAGTTAATTAATCCAACCTTAGAAAACAATTTTATTTACATCCTAGTCAAGCCAAAACTCTATTGAATTCATTATGAAGTAGGGTATGTTATGAGTTTATGTGTTCAAAAAAAAATAAATTTGTTGTCCCGTTTCTGCCCAAAAGTTTGGGCATGACACTTTTCAATCTCTTCAATTGTTTGGACAAATAAGGATGTGTCAATGTTAATGATTTCATTAACCCTTTGGGACAATTTGTGGTCCATCTCTTCTAGCCATGCCTTCTCCTCTTTCAACTGAATTAGATCAACAAAACCCCCTAGAAACAATTCATATTGGTGATTTGAATATTCTTTTCTATATAGTTGGGATTTTCTTTTTACAACTGCCCTTTCCTTTGAGAATATATTTATTTCTTTTATAAACTCACTAGTGGACCTAAGATTGCCATTTGCCTCTACATCTGTATGGGATGAACACATGAGATCTATCTCCTTACCTCTAGGCATCCACTTATTAAGAATTAGTTCTAAGGTGGTTTCATCCTCTCTTAATTCAATTAGAATGTTCAGGATCCTTTTCATAGAAATGTGTATAGTAGAGGCCTTGATCGAATCAGAAAACTTCAAAATTGTGGCTTTTACCTTTTCTTCATACTTGCTTGCAAACAATTTTTGAGCTTGTTTCAACTTTTCCAACTCTTGTTGGATAGTTTCAGCTGATTGGAAACCAGAAGGCATAGGAGAAGGGGGATATTCTATAATGGGATTGGTAGGTGGAGGTCTTGCTAGAGAGGAGGCTATCATGAGAGTAGAGGATTCACCTAGATGGTGTTGACCTACCAACTAACTCTGAAGTCTAGCAATAATACTGTGTCTGTTGGCTATTCCTTCTTTGGCTTCATTGTAAGCCTTAAAGATGGTTTCCAATTTTAATTGGAGATTAGCCTTCTCTTTTGCCTCATTTTCTGCTACTGCCACACTGAACTTTGTAGTTTCCAAGACCGTGCTTGCAGCTTCCACCACCCCTGTATCTTGGACTCTTTTTACAATCATGCCTCCTAGGAGGCTGGAATCTGATACACCTTTACTCCTTGTATTCTCATATTTCTTCAGTGACCACATGACTAGAGCAACATTATCCTTGCTGAAGGTAACTCCTTCCATGGGTTTTGTTTCCTTCCTTATTGCTTCAAGGACCAGAGGATCAGCTATATCCCATTTAGGGAGGATTAAAACACCAGCCTTAGACACCATCTCTCTTCCCTTCTCAGGAGTAATCATTTTAAGCTCTTCAATCATTTCTTTCTTTACCTCTTCTTCCACCTGAGTTACATCCCTGTGAGGCTGTTCACTCTTCCTTTGCTCACATCTAGCTTTCAATTGTTCCATATTTTGCTTCCACACAAATTGCATAAAAGCCCCTGTTGTAACAAAATTACTATATGCCAGGAACTCCTCACTAGCTTGCTTAACATTAAGGTCTAGTTCTTTACCCTTTAGGTAACCATTAGTCAAGTTCATTTCAGCACTAGGTGGCTCTTCTGGCATCCCCTCTTGGGTCTCCTCATATGTGTAGGCAATCTCCCTAAGACTCCCTAACTATAACAATTGTTCGGCCACCGCCTACTCATCTCCTATGTGGATAGGGGACTAAGATGGAGAATACAAAGGCTCATTGTTTTGCACTTCCTTTCCTACCCTTTTCCTTTTAGGGGAGTCTTGGATGTCAATGACATCCTCAATTACTCTTTTCCCTCTTGAAGTGGAAGGCTCACCTATCACTGGCATCATCACACTGTACTTTGATTTCCTATGCATCAGATAATCCCCAGGTGGGATAACCTTAGAAAAGGCAGGATTAGCTAAAACCAATTTAACCTTGTCAGGGTCATTTTGCATTATAGCATCCCTTTTTTCTTTCAAGGTTTGCATGAGGTCTTCAAAATAAAGAACCAAGAATTTGATTTTCTCCTCAAAGGGATTGAAACTAGAGAGAGGTTCATAACTGCTATCAAATCAATGAATGAAATCAAGAGCCCTCTTATATGCAAACCACTTCTCTTTCCTCAGTTCTTGCTCATCCAAACTGAATTCATTTCTAATAAAATCTTCAGCGAACTGAAATTGGTGAGGCCTACCTTTACACACTGCCCTCTTTCTAAACATGCCATTGAAAAGTCCTCAGGGTCTGCACATCTTGAAATTGCAGTTGACAACCTATATGGCTTAAAGAATTCTTCAAAATATTTCCAGCCATGTTTAGTGATCACAAAATGATGGGCCACAGTAATGGTTGGGAAAATGGTCCCTTTACCTCTATTTGTCAGCTCTGCCTGTTGTACACCTCCAATTTGCCTCAAGACTTCTGCAATCCCTATCTTCAATGGAACTTGATAGGGCAATAGATGGGGAGTACCTCTAAAACCATACACTCTAAAAATAGTAGAAATAGGGTACAAATACATATCTCCCCATCTGTGAACAATCTTAATACCCTCAGCAAAATCTTTAGGCCTGAGGATTTCCAAGAGAGCCTTAGGAATCCTAGGGTTTTCTATGCACAAAAGAAATCTAATCTTAGATGCAAAGAATCTATCAAACTTCAAATTGCTAGCATCCTCTTTGTCCCAGGATAAAACAGTGCTCCAAAGTTGAACATGCATCTCTTCCTTATCTTTCACCTTAAGCAAATCCATTTCCTTTGCAAAATAATCAACACCCTTGAACAAAAACATGTGCATTAAAAGGGAATACCATCCAAACGGCCTGTCCACCTTACCATTTTTTATCCCTACTAGCCCTGCATGAATTGCATCAGTAAGGTATGGTGCATAATCAAATGTTATTGCCAGAGAGGGGTTCAGAATTTTTGCAATCATCATCATGTAATGGGTTGGCATGTTTTTCTCAGCATCTTCTCCAAAGATCTGTCACAGTGCCCAATACATACCCTTAGCTCTTAGAGTAAACACATTCAAGGAGAAAGGTTCCATTTTACTGGGGCCTACAATTGTTAACCCTCCTATCTTAACAAAGAACTCTTTCAATGGGCCACTCCTAAGGTGATCCCTTTGTGCATTATAAACCTGGGCTAATGACTCAAAATCAATAGGTTCTAATATGTTTGAAGCTTCACTGAGCTTAAATACATTTCTGAATTCATCATCATTTATTTCAACCAGGGATGATCCCTTCACATTCCTGATACAACTATCTATAGGGTCATAATTTTGTGCAATCAGAGTCAACAAATCTACATCCATGAACACACTAGGAATAATAAGCTTCCCCACATCCAATTCCCATATGCTATTTAAAGGGGCAAAGGAATGTCTCTGACCAAAACCAACTTTGAACAATCCTAAACCTGATAGCCCTATTTGAGGATCCCTTAACCAATTACCTTTATCATATAAGCCATCCCCAATTCTCAGACAAGGGTTCTTTGGTACTAATTCTTTAGCTTTAGCCCCGACATTGGTTGACATAGTGAACTATTCCAAAAAATCATCACAAATGTTCCTATCCTGGTAATTCACTTTTCCCATCAACTCCCTTCTTGGTGCCATCTTGATAATGCAACTATATCAATTAAGACTTGCACGGACCTCTAATGAAACAATTCACACAGAAATCACCAAATTCAAACCAGAATTAGCAAGAGAAAGCACAAAAAACCTGTTATTCACTTGAAGAAAACCGCTTTACACCAATTGCTCTGCAATAGACTTGTTGAAATGATGCTAACATTCAAGTTGATGCAGACTCTAATATGGAAAGTTGGCATTGAATGTTAGAAATTAATCCTGCATTCTTCGACCATCACCTCAGAATTGAATTCATAAATCAAATTCAAAAACGGGTTCCAATTGATCATAAATTCTCTGAGTATTTCCTCTATTTTGTTGTTTCGCTATTTCGTGAAGCTTAAAACCTCTGCACTTTTCTTTCATGAAACAACGACAACCATTGGATCTTGGGAACTTGCACTGCTTTTATTCTGTCTAGTCTTTCGGTGTTAGTGAGGGGCCCTACCTTCTTTTTGCCATTTCGTGGGCCTTAAACCTTGCGCAATTTTCCTTCGCGAAGCAATGCCAGCCATTAGATCATGATCTACCTGGTCGGTCTTTATCTTCAACAATGACCATTAGTCATATTAACTAACCGCGTATCACCTTGATGGCTAATGGTTTTCACCACTTCATGAAGGTTAGACCACAGGCATCTTCGGGTTGCAAAACAACGCGAGCCATTAGATCAATCTAAAGATGTATACTATTTAACATTCTTTAACCCTCAAGTGTGGGCCCTTTAACTTGGAGACCACTTGCTTTATCTCATCACCAATTAACAAATGCCACGTGGTAGTCAGTCATTTGCTCATGAAGTTCCATCGGGTTCCATTCTGAAACCGCCACGTGCTTTTCTTTACTATTCCCCACATAATTGTCGGTTGAACCAAGGCGGGCCCTCAATTACCCTTCAGAGCCATGTGCACTTGACAGGTCACCATTACACTCCACATTACAAACCATCTATCCTACCATGTCATGCCTTTGTGTTTACCACCTCAGCAGTCTGGTCTCAGTCTTTCGGTGGAATTTCTTCGGCGAGCAGTCTATAGGTCTCATCGAACAGGCACTTTCATCAAAACCTTCGGGCCCACCACGGACCGCCGCCTAAGCGCCATCGGACCCACCACCTGTCTTTCACCATTTAGTGATCACTAATCTTTGTTTGACTTGCGGTTGCGAAACCACGACAACCATTTGATCAAATCATACTTAATCGATCTTTAACTTTATGACTTGCCTATCCTTTGGGCCCACCACCTTTTCGCTACTTCGCGAAAGGTAAAACACTCACATCTTTTGACTGCGAATTAGTGTGAGTCGTTGATCTTTTCTAAAATGATCATCCTTTAACCTAAGAAAACACTCGCCTCTTAGACCCGCCAAGCCTTTTCGCTGGTTCGTGAACATTAACTCGCCAACATCTTTGCCTAACGAAACAATGACAACCGCAGGATCAACAATGAGTTGCATACTAATTAAGGAGCTTGACAAATATTAGAACAAGACATAGGCGAAGGCGTAAATTTTGAAAAAATTAAGGGATTGCCTAAGGAAAGAACTAAAGGGGGGACACTTTTCATGATAGACCGACCCTTCTTTAAGTGGTAAAAGTAACTCAGAAATAGAACATAAGGGATTTTTGCAAACATACGAAGGGTTAAAACTCAAAAACCTTAAACCCTCTTTTGACCCAAGACAATCAGAGGCAACAAGGCCATACTAGACACATTTTTTGCAGACTTCTAGCCAATTATGGAATAAGAATATCCAATTTTAAACAGTGATAACAGGTCCTTTAAGGTTAAGGTTAAATTCATTCAAGTGGTTTATGATATAAACATTTAGATCTCATAAGAAATAGTAACTGACAAATTTACCAAAGGGGATAGGTTTAAAAACTATTTCGCAAATCGTACATTATGTCCTAGAGAAATATAAGACTCTATAGCCCAAATAATAGGAAAGACACTAGTCATTCACAAATCACAACCTTTACCATATTAATTACTTTTACATTAAAGCAATAGGACTAGTTGAGTAGGAAACATAAAACCAGTTAGCAATAGTATACATACTTATAAATTTCAAGTACAAAGATCAAATAGCTTCCACAAAAACAATCTTGAACTCTTCTAAAAGCCACCCATCCTAGGAACCTATGCCATTCTGAGATAGGAGGAAGTTAGATTAAGACAAACAATCTGCTATAAAAAGCATTAGTCATCGAAAGCCACTAGTGAATAGGTATGCCTGCCTAGGTCTTGCAGAGCTTGAAGTGAGGGAGTTAGTAACCACATAGGTTCACTCTATAAGTTGGCCAAGTCAATTGGAGGGTTTGATCATAGGAGTTGGCATTTCCTTAGAACCTATCCAATCTGTTGATTTGAGATCCTACAGATTGGCGACTCTGTTGGGGAAGCATTCATTTAAGAAAGACTCTGTTGTGGGAAAGAACTCATATACAAAATACAATTTCCTTTCAAGAAGAAAGGTGACGACTCTGAAATAAGAAATTTTATGTACGAAAGGAGGTCAATAACACAAGGCCATCCAATAGTACAATTAAAATTTGTTCAGAAAAGAAATAAGAAGAATCCAAAGAAAGAATTAATAGACAATCCAATGGAACACATGAATGAATTCATGAATGAAAAGTATAATCAATATTACTCTGAAAATCATTCACATCTAGCTCTAAATAAACATAACCACACAGTTCCTACATACCCAAGAAATGAGGACTTGGCGGCTGCAGCTAAAGCATGAAAAGAAAAATTCCCTCTTGGTTTTGAAAATCACCACCCAAATTCAAGGACAGGAACATCAAGTTCCTTAGGTTCAAGAAGGATGGATGCACCAGACCGTATGGTAGATTTGATGAAACAAATGTTAGAAGTAGCTACTGAAATGAAAGATACTGGATGGATACGGGAGTGTGTAGAATTATGTGCTAAGTTGGGCGTGAATGTCAATGAAGATGATATTGATCATGCCCTGAATAAGTACAAGGCGAGGTGTGAATATGCAACCCAATGATCAAATAAGGGGGGAAGCAATAAATATGAAATCAATGTGAAGAACAATACCTATAAAATATCTGAAAAACCCCTTATATGATCATAGATGCAACAACTTTAAATACACCAATATACCTCCTGAACACCAACACAATCATTTCAATAATTTTACATACACTAATATGCCTCCTGAATATCAGCATAATCATTTTAACAACTTTGCATATCAAAACCATTTCCAACCTCAAAACCAATTTCCCCCTTGTAATAATAATGTGGGTCAAAACCATGGGAATTTCTTCTAGGGAGGATATGGATTGATGAATATAGAACACATCAGACAGTTTGATTTTTCAGGAATGATGGTGTATCCTCATCCCATTTCAAATGAAATTAGAACTGCAATACCAAAATTCACTGGGAGTAATGCTATCTTAGTAGAAGTACATTGCAAAGCTTTTGATACAGTCATGGAAGATTTCTTCCTCCCATACGAGGATGTTAAAATGAAGTTATTCATGCAGTCTTTGATAGAGGATGCATGAGATTGGTTCAGAGCACTACCTGATTTTTCAATAAGTAGCCTTGTAGAGTTTAAAAGACTTTTTCTCAAACAATATGGAGATCAAAATAGCCCTAAGTTTGCACTACATGAAATCATAAGTATCAAGAAAGAACCTAATGAGACAATGGTTGATTTCAATAAGAGATTCAATGGAGTTATAAATAAAATTCCTAATAGGATAAAACCAGTCCCAGAAGTAATCATCTTGTACTACATAAATGCATTTGACAACAAGACAAATTATGAACTGAGAACAAAAAATCCTACAAGTCTTCAAGCAGTTATGAAAGCTTCCATAACTATAGAAAACAATAGAAAAGTTGATGGGAAAGTTGGGAAGAGAGAAGATACTAGGTTGTTTAACCCAAGAGCTCCCAAACAAACTAAAGATGAAGATAAATTGGATAAGGTATTAAATTCTCTAAAGGATTTATCTGTGAGGGTAAATAAAATAGAGAAACAACAACTCTTCCGTCAAGATAGACCTAGACTACACGATATGCCTTACAACACTACCTGGAAGGATGGGAAACCAGTGGAGAAGAATCAAAAGGATAATGTGCAGATACCAGATCCTCTAAAAAGAACTGTGAATCAGGTGTCAAATGATAACTTGTGGTGCTTTGCCTATTACATGCCACATTCTCCTTACCAATGTATAATAGTAAAGAAGCTATAGGAAGACGAAGAAGAATGTGAAGGATATACATATGATCACACCATAAAATTTATATCATTTGAAGAATACAACTCATTCAAGGAAGAGGGAGATAGTGATGTAAGTTCCAGAGGCATCAATCAACAGTGTTGTGTACAATATTTATTCTTAGATGAGGAAGAAGAAATCAAACTCAGGGTCCCCACTGAAGAAGAAAGAGAAAGAATCATGATGGCTACAGTGGAACAACCCAAAAGAACATATGCTCTCAAGAATAGAACTATAAACCCCGAGCAAGGAAAGCCTTCTACTATGTTCATGAAAGAAACCAATAAGATATCTAAATCAATGAATAAAATGGATAATGTCTAGGGCAAGGATTCAGGGAAAACCAAAGAGAGGGATGTTAAAATAACAAAACCACAAAAGGGAGAGAAAGAGAGTATAACAATTTTTTCCTTAACACCAGCCACTACGTCATTTGACATTGCAAATTCTTTGATGTAGATGAAGGTCTCTATCCCATTGCTTGAGATAATTAAGTTCCCTGAATATAGAGAAAAGACTCTTAAAATGATTGCAGATGTCTCAAGAGAAAAGCTGAAGGAGCACAAGCAGGGTGGTCAAGATGGTAGTGGTGAAAGTGATCCAATTTCAGCCATATACTTGGGATCAACAATAACAAAGAATCCTTCCCAAGTGGATCCTTTCTACTTAACTTTGATGATCAATAACAAGATGATTAAAAACTGCATGATTGATTCAGGAGCAGCGACACATAATATGCCCGTAGGAGTTATAAAAGAGCTTGGAATGGGGGTTGATACGATGTTTGGAAAATGTTATGCTATGGATAATAGATCTATTCTAGTTGTGGGTGTTATGAAAGATGTAGAGTTCAAACTAGCAACATGCCCTGAAGCATCCTACAAAACAAATATCACAGTGGTAGATGTCTCTCCTAATTATGGGATGTTATTATCCAGACAGTGGTCAAACCTGATAGGGGGACATGTCTAGTTAGACTTGTCATATGAAACCATACCAGTAAACTGAAATGAAGTGAGAATTGAAAGAGAGCCTCGTTCCTCATATATCATTGAGGATGTGGAAACACCTGAGCCAATATGTTTTATTCAGTCAGAAATGGATAATTTTAAAGTACAATTGACAAAGCCAAAGACTGAGGATTTGTCTCCAATTCAGTCTTCAATCAAAGAAATTAATGATCAAGTGTGGCACATGTACTTTGATGGCTCGTGCAGTAAAGAGGGAAGTGGGGCTGGGATTGTATTCATTTCACCAAGTGGAGAAACATTTAAGTATTCTTTCAAGTTATTATTTGAATATACCAATAATATTGCAGAGTATGAGGCTCTAATTATAGGATTGAACCTAGCTATTAAGCATGGAATTAAAATCCTTAGTGTATTTGGGGACTCAGAACTGATAGTGTCCCAAGTTAAAGAAAGATATGCCTTTAAACATATCAGACTAATGCAATATAGGAATGCAGTGTGGGACACCATTGAATTGTTTGATGCCTTTAAGATAAATTAGGTTGATAGGTCAAAAAACATAATGGCTGACTTTCTAGAGAATATTGCACTTAAGGAAAATGACATGGCATTGAATGGGATATCAGAAGTATAGATAAAAGTCAGACCTTCTATCCTTGATAATCTATACAACTAGTAGATTTTTCAAGATGACGCTAACTTGCTAAACTTCTTGCATAGTGTGGGTAATTATCAGGCATAGGCTATTAACTTTAATGACTTTATGGAGAAGACTGATGGGAAAGAAACCTTGTTTGGATAGGAAATCATACAGCTGAAATCAAACAAACTACCAAGAGGTTTGGTTGCATTGGAAAGAAATTTCAATACACAGGATAGGATAGAAACTAAAGTGATTGCAACTAAAGAAAGTGATGTTATACAAGTCAACTTGGGAAGAAAGGAGTCACCAAGGCATGTGGTTGTTGGAAAGAAATTAACCCCTAAAATGAAGCAACAACTGACAATATTGCTCATAAAATACATGCATGTGTTTGCATGGTCATATTATGACCTCAAATCTTATAGAGAAGATCTTTTCTAGCATGAAATACCCCTTGAAACCTGATGCCAAGCCATTTAGACAAAAACAAAGACCTATAAATCCAACCTTGCTACCTAATATGAAAGAAGAAATAATAAAAATGAAAGATGCAGGGATAATCAAATCTTTTAGGTATTCCACTTGGGTTTCAAACCTAGTGCCTGTCAGAAAAAAGAATGGAGACATAAGACTTTGTGTAGAATTATTAACTTGAATATATTATCCTTGAAAGATAATTACCCATTACCAAATATGGATATCATGTTGCAGAAGGTGACTGGATGTGAACTATTATCTATGATGGATGGATTCTTAGGTTATAACAAAGTGAAAGTTAGGGAGGGTGAGCAATACAAGACATCCTTTACAACACCATGGGGTACTTATGTGTATGAAAGGATGCCATTTGGCTTAACTAATGCTGGGGAAAATTTCCAAAGAGCAATGGATGTAGCATTTGCAGAGCTAATAGATGTGATAATGGTTGTATATTAGGATGATCTGACCATTTACTCAAAAAAGGCTGAAGACCATTGCAATCACCTTGAAAGGATATTTAGAAAAGCTTTAGAATATGGGATTTATCTTAATCCAAAGAAATGTCATTTTGGAGTCAAGGAAGGAAATCTCCTAGGACACATAGTATCGAAGGAGGGAGTAAAAATTGATCCTAAAAGAGTGGTTGCGATTAATGAAGTCCCTATTCCAAAAACTGCTAAAGCCATTCAGTCATTTCTAGGACAAATCAACTTTGTCAGGAGATTCATCTTAAACTTTGTAGATATTGTAAAGCCTATAGTGCAGATGTTGAATAAAGGAGCCAAGCTAGATTGGGATACAAAAGGATTGGAGTCCTTTGTAGTAATCAAGAGGGCAATATTTGAGGCACTAGTACTGATATCACTAGATTTTAGCAAACCATTTCTGATCTTTTCTTTTGCCTCTTGTCACAGAGTACAACAACAATATTATACAGAAGAACCAAAATGGTTTTGACCAAAAAATCATATATCTTAGCAAATCATTGATCCCATCCGAGATCAAGTATGATATAAATGAGAAACAAGCCTATGCTATGGTGAAAGCGGTAAAACACTTCAGACCGTACTTGGTAGGGGCAGAGATCACAACTTATGTTCCTAATGCAGTAGTGAAAGATATTTTCAGACAAACATAAGTAACAGGAAAAAGGTGCAAATGGATCAATCAAATCCAAGAGTTTAACATTGAGCTCAAGATTTCACAAGTCATTAAGGGCCAGGGATTAGCTAGACTCATGGCAGGAGAAGATTCTGAAGGATTTCAAGTAAATGAAGTTGGGTTTCAGGAAGCCAGTTTTAGCATCAAACACAGAGCATGGTACATAGATGTTGTGTATTCTCTTAAACATATGAAGTATCCAAACAACATGACTGATAATCAAAAGAGGACCCTGAAGTTGAAATTATTAAAATATGTGATCATTAATGGTGACTTGTATTGGAAAAATAGAGATGGGATCTTGTTGCTTTGTCTGGATGAACATCAAGAAAAAAGACTCCTATAGGAAATGCATGGTGGGGTATGGGGTGGTCATTTTTATGCTAAAACCATAGCTCATAAGATACTGAGGGTTGGATATTATTGGCCACATATATTCAATGATACCTATGCATATGTTAGAAAGTATGAGGCGTGCTAGAAATTCTTAGAAAAACTCAAGTATCAGGGGGGGCTCTCCCATTAAGACCTATGCAAGTTAAAGAACCCTTTCAACAATGGGGGTTGGATTTCATTGGGGAAATATCAGACAAATCTAGTAGAGGTCACAGGTGGATATTGGTAGCCACCTATTACTTAACCATATGGGTAGAAGCAATTCCTACCAAACAGGCTACTAGTAAAGTGGTAATCAAATTCTTGATGGAAAATATCATTGTTAGGTTTGGTGTCCCTGCAAGAATCATCACAAAATGGTATGTGTTTTAGATCTGAAGAATTCAACACCTTCTATAAGGAGTATGGCATCAAAATATCCCATTCATCTCCATATCATCCCCAAGGTAACGGTCAGGCTGAATCCAACAATAAAAATATCCTCAAAATCATCAAGAAGATGTTAGGATAGAATAAGAAAGCATGGGATTCAAAATTGAGTCTGGCACTTTTGTCTGATTGAATAACAATCAAGAAGTCCACAGGAAAGTCTCTATTTGAATTGGTTTATTGCAAGAAAGCTAGACTTCCGTTGGATAATCTTCTGCCTGTCCACAGATTTATGATACAAGAAAAAATTGATGTGGAAGATCCTTTGTAGGAGAGGCTTGTTCAACTAGTAGAGCTTGATGAGGTCAGGATAGAGGCCTAGAGGAAGAATGTTAAGGCACAAAAGCAAATGAAAAGGTTATATGACAAAAGGACAACAAATAGGAAGTTTGAGATAGGAGATTGGGTCTTGATGTGGGATGCCAGAAACAAGGACAAAGGTAGGCATAGAAAGTTTGAGGCCCTTTGGCTTGGACCATATGTGATTATAGAGAAAGCAAGGGAGGATTCTTATTACCTACAAGGTGTGAGAGGAGACAATCAGGAATTGCCTGTACATGGATAGTTCCTGAAGAAATTTTTGTCTTAAAATATTATTCCATGTACAATAGATTAGGGTTCATTTTTCATTGTATATACCACCAACCACCATTAGAAGGTCCCTATTCACTAGAGATTATAGATTCTTGAAGGAATCTAAAGTATATCTCCATCCCCAATCAGAGCCACTATTGAGCATTGATTTTAAATCAATAGAATTCCATAGTTTCAATTCAAGCTACATAAGTTTTCTTAAAAAAAATGAATTCAACCATGCCCTTAAGAATTTAGATAGAACCCTTGGCATTTTCATTGACATCAAAATCCAAAAAATTATCGCTATAACTAAATCCATCAGGTATACATACTAATCCTTTACCGAAATATCTAGTTTGACTGAAATGGTACATCAATTGTATCGAAGAAACCCATCAGTGTTTCATCGACAAGTGACTTATCGAACAGACTTGGGCCTCGATGAGTTCCAAAAGTGGCTCATCAAGAATATTATTTTCATTGACAGATGGTGTGTTGAAGAAACCACAGAAAGATCTCACCGTTAAGACTTTTCGAGGAAAAGAGGGTATCAAAGAAACACAAAAGATGTTGACCGAAGATAGCTTTCTCACCGAAGAAAAAGGAATCGATGAAACATGCGATATTACCATCAATGACTTGTTATCGGCCAAACATAAAGAGTCAAAGGAGAGTATTTTTCTTGTACTGAAAGGGGAGATTTCATCGATGCCAGTGCAGATGTAACACGTGAGGTAAAGCCTTTTGATGACAGTGAAGAGGTCGATGAAGTGACAAATCTCCTTAATGATGATGGTAGTTTTATCGAAACTAAGGAGACATTGATGAAACATGACATTTCAAGGGAAGATAAAGTTAAGCTACCAAAGTACATGATTCCATCGAAAAAGGGTACGACCATAAAAATGATGAGCATCGATGGCCAATATGAAGTGCTTCTAGATGAATGATTAATTTATGTCGTGATGATCAACACAAGTGTTAATAAAGTCACTTCATCATGAATTCAAATAAATGCCTCAATGACCATTGTGCAACTGGTAATGATAATTGACAAAATCACCATGAATGCTCGATAAATTGGCAAAAGAGGAAACACTTCTGAGCAACACTTGAAGAATTTGCAGCGAGTTTCAGAGAGCCAAAATGATTCAAGATCAAATTTATGAGTGGTATACCCCAAATTCAAGTAAGTCTTGCACTCTCAGAGCTTTGTAGTGATAATGGAGGGGTCATATTCTAAAAATAATAGGGCTAGGAAAGTTAAGGAGACCCAGCCCCCAGAAGACAAACCTAAGAGGAAAAAAAAGGAAGGGCACTCTTTGGCTTAGGACCTAATTGACCAATGTCCTGCGTCAAGCCTTAGGTCTAGGAAAGTTAAAATAGATGAGGAAGGTCTGGAGGATAGATTTGAAGGCCTAGGAGATACACGGACAAAGGTAAGGGGTCATGAATTGTTTATTTTTGGGTATATATGAAGGAGTGCACTCAAGCCTATGAATAACCTGTGGAGGTTGAATTTGGGGAAATTGGCAGTGGCTAATGTCTTTGTGAATGTTGAACTCATGAAATCCGTAGCCAACAACTATGAACCCAAGACCAGGACCATATATGATTATATGGGGAGACCAGTACTGTCAATTACCAAGGAAATTATTGACACCGTGTTTGATTAAGATTGGGGATTCAAAGAGCAAATTGATACTAAGAAATTGACAGAAGAGTACTTCAACATAGAGGAAGTCTATAAGAGGTGGAGACTCCCTATCCATAGACCCAGGGTTATAGGATTGATAGTGCCATTTGATAAAGATAACAAAGCTCCATGTGATGTCAATTTGTTTCATCCCTACTTCAAGTATACATACTACTGCGCTACTCAGGATTTGGGAATAGAGGTTCATCCCTTAATGGATGTCGCAACTATGGTCATTTGTATAGATTTGAAATCTAAAGATCCCCAGTTATTTGATTTTTATACCTATCTTGTTGATGCCATCAATCATGGACTAGAGAAACTGAAAGGAGATGTGATTAATGTGAATTTCAAGTATTACTCTATTCTTATGCATATGCTACTGTATGTCAAGAAAGACAAAGGGATATGGTTAGATGAGTTGTGCATTAGTGCATATGATAAAGCTGGGGTAAGGAATCTTGTGTGATGATGGGTATCTTCATGGGACCAAAGATACAACAACAACCAGTATTGGAACTTTGAGGAATATTTCATTAAGACATTACATAAATTATTGGGATACCCATGTGATCATGCTTTTTCTCCTGAAATTTAGAGATTCTTGAGGCCATAAGATTATGGAGAAGATACTGCAATTGAGCACAACTAGGGAGATTTTTATTGCTTTTCGGATTGCACTCAGAGAAGAGTGTATGGATTTGAGGGAAAACCATATGTATTGCCTATCACTATGCTTAATAGAGTGGCATGCTTAGATATTGTAAGGCAGTTGTCAATAGTAAGCACCCAACACTTAATTGATCATGGAAAACAATCCATAGTGCCTGGATTACTTGTCTTTTTAGACTTTATTGTCAAAAGGTCAAAGAGTTACGGTTTGCTACAGAATAAATAGGATTACTACAAGAAGGTAGAAGGAGACCCTAGGCCAAACTTTGATCCAGAAGGATACATAGGGGTAGCGAGGTCATCCCAGAAACTCAAGGCTGGAGAGCATGTGTCACTCATACCTGATGATTTCATCAGAAATATAAGAAGGGAAGAAGCTAATGAAAAAGGGCTAAGTATGAGCGAGTGTTCCAAGCCTACAAATGGAAGCTCTTCTGAGGGAGAATAAATGAGGACATGCTTTGAAATATCAAAGATCCCTTAGATCAAGAAAATAAACTTATGGAGCATGAGCTAGAATTGCGTGAGGGAGTAGTTTCTTATGTCTATGGGAAGCACATCAAAACTATCAAGGATACAGATCCCTTGGCCCAATTGTCTCTTTAATCTATTTCTAATATTTTTCCAATTGACTCCCCTAGAGAAGAGTATCCTCTGGGATTTCAGGGTGGTATACAGATGGATATATGATGACAGGACAGTACAATGTCCAAGATGTTGGAGGTATAAGGATGTTTGAACATGAAGGTTTCATTGTTGATGATGATTTCATTTCCTCCAAATACTTTGATACATTTCTATACCAACATAAAGGAATACGGGTTAGGACTGCTATGAAAGATAAAATAGAGGATGAACAAGCCCAAAGGTTACAAGAGGAGGTGGACCTTGCTAAGAAAGGAAGGCAACTACTCAAGGATGCTGGTGTGCTGATCTACTCAGGATGGGACATGTGGTCTGCATTGTTGTTTGACGGTTTCCTCAAGAAGAAAGACCCCAACAAGCAGATCATACCAGAGGAGATATACAAGATCTTTATGGGATCAAGATATGATCCAAATCAAAAGGCTCTCATAATATGGGCCTTGTATCTGAAAGAAAAGAGACCCATACTGGTTGATACGGATTAGGTTTTTGGCCACTTGATCATCCAGCAGGTTGGGAAAATTGATCCCAGAATCACGGCCAAGTTGAACATGGATGTAGAAAAATTGAACTAGGAACAAACAAATTTTTTGGTCAAAGGGAATGACATTTACAGAGGCTTGTATGAGAAGGCTATTGAAGAAATCCAGAGGCTACAAGGATAGTTATCACCAAAGACTCCTATTATGGGGGAACATGAACTAGATATGGGTTATCAACTTGACCTAAGGGTCTTAGATGCTATATCTAATGCTACCTACTAGAGGATAAAGGCTAAAAAGTTAGCCAAGTAGTTAACCAGTGCCCAACAGAAGATGAACAAGTTGGCAAATGATGTCATTGAGCACAGGTTCAAAGCTATGTTGCCACATGCTAACCAATATTGGAAAGAATATAGAGGAACTCTAAAATCCCTAAAAGAGCATGAGAGGTTAAAGAAGAGATTGTAAGATGTATTGAAGGACAATGGGGCCATGACTGCAGAAGAAAGAGCTCAAGGGGACCAATACCTGATGGAGCATGACAAATATACAGACACATTGAATAAAAATCTCCAAATATTGGACGAAGATTGTGTTGCAATGATACCAGTTATCTACAAGGATGGTGAATTGAATCCATTAGAGCAATGACAAAAGGAATTTGCATAGAGTAAGGAGAAAGAAGTGGCTAGATTTAACTAGAATGAAGATATAGCCCCACATGTCAGCCAGGCAGTGTTTGATCTCTTTTCACTGGAGACAGATCTGAAAAAAAAAGAGCGCGGTCATTAGATGCCATAAGAGTGACAATTATATTAATTATTTTGGCATGCTTAATCTCTTTATCTTTCACTTTGTTAAGCAACTGTAATTAGGTTGTTAATGATGAAGGGACATAACTTTTCATAGAATAGGTGTTGCTCACTTATTTATATGAGCAAGTTTTGTAAAATGAAGGGAATTAGAATAGAATATACTGGACAAATACTATAGCCTCTGGCATACTATTGTACCATTTTTGAAGCTTTAATAGAATTAGTCATTTCTCTCTGCATATGTGCTGTGGATTATCTCATTTTCTGTTGGTAGTTGTTTGTGATATTATCTAAAGGAAATAAGGTTATTCGTATTTTTACAGTGAAGTTTATGTTTCTATGTTATAAACTTGGATTAAAAGGATCTACTTGTGAATTGTAATTGTTCCTTGTAGTTATTCCTTGGATGGTCCTTTTAGGTTAAGGTTAAATTCATTAAATCAGTTTATGATATACAAATTTAGCAGATCTCATAAGAAATAGTAACTGACAGATTTACCAAAGGGGGTAGGTTTAAAAACTGTCTCACAAATTATACATTAAGTCTTAGAGAAATATAAGACTCTTTAGTCCAAATAACAAGAAAGACACTGGTCATTCACAAATCACAACCTTTACCATATTAATTAATTTTACATTAAAGGAATAGGACTAGTTGATTAGGACACATCAAACCAATTAGCAATAGTATACATACTTATAAATTTCAAGTACAAAGATCAAATAGCTTCCACAACAACAATCTTGAACTCGTCTAAAAGCCACCCATCCTAGAAACCTATACCATTCTGAGATAGGAGGAAGTTAGATTAAGATAAACAATCTACTATAAAAAGAATTAGTCATCAAAAGCCACTACTGAATAGGTATACCCGCCTAGGTCTTGTAGAGCCTGAAGTGAGGGAGTTAGTAACCACATAGGTTCACTCTGTAAGTTGGCCAAGTCAATTGGAGGGTTTGATCATAGGAGTTGACATTTCCTTAGAACCTATCCAATCTGTTGATTTGAGATCCAACAACTATCCCAAACTTTCTTGAGATTCTCCAAAATTGATATGTGACCACTGAAAAGATACATCTGCATCTCTGCCATTTGAAGACCTATCAGATCATTGAAAACCATGGCATCTTGAGCTTCATTCAAAGCACTGATGATTGTCTCCATCTTGGGACCAATTAGACTTCAAAGCTCACCAACCCTATTGACAACCTTGTCCTTACCATGCATTAAACTCCTAATCTTGTAAAGCAAAGAAATGACTAGACCTTCCTGACTAGCAACTGAGATAGTCAAAGGATCAAAGGACAAATATATTGGCAAATTGCTTCTCATGCCTCTTAATATTCTTCTCCATATCCTCAATAAATTTAGACAATGACAAACATGAGTTGTAGACACTGCCTCCTTTGGATAAGGCATCTTGAATACCCTTAACATAAGTGTCTAACAAAACTCTATCATTTGCAATCATTTCCTTTAACTTATTGAATCTATTTGCATCAAAGCATTCTAGACCTTGACCTCTGCTGACTTCTCAAGAGATTCAAAATGATTACTTACAACATTGATTAGATTCTTTAGCTGGCTAGAGGGAGTATTAGAGGAGTCCTTGACAAATGAAGGAATGATATTTTTGAAGATACCAAATGTAGTACTAAGTAGGTCATTATTCTCAATGTGGGATTTCAGCATCTCTTCCCTTACCTTAGCCTGAGAAAATGATGCTAGTTGCAATTTATAAATAGGGGATAGAGTAGCTAAGTTGATAGGGTCTTGAACTAACTCAGGATCAAACAATTCTTGTTGATTCTTCTCCAATAATTCCTTCATTGCCCCTATAGTGTCTCCTTCTTCAAAAATAGGTTCTTTGGCCTCAACCTCCTTCTCTGCCTTTTAATTTCATGGGACTTCATTTTTCACAGATGTCTTAGCTTGCACTACAAGAGGATTATGAGTATCCTCAACTATATCTGCTTTCACTGACTCATCACCACTTTGTTCAATTTATTTTCTACCAGAGAAGAAGGGACATCCACCTTAACCTGTTCATCTTTTGATTTCATTCCATGGGCTTCCAAAATAGATGACTCACTGGCAACAAGAGCTTCTTCTGAGACAATATCAAATTTGTTCCTAAGTAGGATTGACTTTATGATCTTCTCCATTTCTCTGATCACTTCCTCAGTCAACCCAATCATAAGTTTGTTAATCCTTGTTTTTCTTCTAAATTCCTTCTTGGCTTATTTGAATATCTTATTTATTTCTTCCATAGATATTACCAAACATAGATTGACTAAGATAAACTCTCTTAGTCTATTATCCTTAGCTTGAGCACTAACTCTTCTCATTTCCAAGACATCATATAGACTTTTAAGAATTTTTTACATTATCTATACGAGAGCCCTATTAAATGTGTTTAAATATTTAATGATGACTTCTTCAATAATTCTCTGACTAGAAACATCAAACTTATCATAGATTTAAGAGAGTGGTTTCAGATTACCTTGCATAATAAGAGCTTTTTCTAATTCATTTACTGACATAATGGATTTGTCAGAATCAGTCTTCATCTTCTTACTTGCTTTCTCTCTGCATTTCCTTAGAAATTTTTTATGCTTTGGTGCGCTTGGACTTCATCTTCTTCACATATTCATCAGACTCAATCTCCTCCTCATCATCAATGGCAATATACACCCTTTGTATTCTTATCTTTCTTTCTCTTTCCTTCTCTATCAAATGATTTGGCTTCAGATTTTACAAAGATAGATGGATTTTGAGAACCAGAAGAGGGTACAGAGCTTCCAGATTGTCTTGATTTTGTGGACGAGGCTTCCGGATTAGATTTCTTAACCTTGACTGGCTCCTCTGCAACTAGCATATTTCTTTTCTGAGCTTCCCAAACTGCTTCAACAGTAATGCCAATGCTTCTTTAATTGCGTATGCGACTGCAAGTCCTTCTCATTGAATGTTCCAAAACTCTCATCTGTAGCATCAATAGGCTTACTCAATACATTTTGACCATACACTTCTAATATCTTCTCATCTACCTCATACCCCATGGGCATGATCCATACAGTCCTTGGCTCCACTGCTTCCATTAGGCATTGATAAATTTCAACCATGAAGCAAATTGTATTCTTGTATTTCTTCACAATAGTTTTAGGGATCCTTTCCCTAGCCTACATCATTCTTTGGAAGTTCTTGAAGTATCCCCAAAGTATAGTTCTTCGGACCTTACTATCTCCAATTATATATAAAATATCTCTGATTTTTATAGCCACTGGTCTGCCACTTGCACATTGCACATTACCAATACTTAGAATCTCATTCATGAAATAGAAGAAGAGGAATCAGATTAGTGTACCATATTGAATGTATTATTCTTTTCCTTCTTGATTGAAGTGATATTCTCCATCATCTGCCTCCAAAGTAGCTCATATAGATCATATTCTTTGTTCTCCTTTACCATCTGATATGCAACATAGATAGTAGTGTCAGATACCGAATTCTCCCTACTCGAGTGATAAACCTTGTATCTGATAACCATAGAAGCAAACTTCACATGAGGCTCAATAATATTATTGATCGTCATAGCCCCTTTGTCAAATTTGGAACTGGTTTGATTAGTAACCATTTTATTTTTCATAGACCAGAGCGCAGACAAACTACTAAATGAGCTAAAACTTGTTCAAATTATGATTACATTCTTAGTGATTTTGAATGGTTGATTAAACCACATGAATTCATCATGAATTTGGCTCAGAATATATCAGACCCCCTTATTCTCATTGAACACTGGAAACCTAATGACCTGCGTAAAGTTCTCCTTCAAAGCATTGAATTCAGGCTTGATCTTGAAATTCTCCCAAAATGTGATTGGAGTACAAAATAAGTAACTAGGATCCTCCCAACTCCTCAAGATTCACATGAATGTATAGTTTGATATCCTCAACATGAAGAACACCATACGTAATGAATGAAAATGCACCTAATAGATCATCTTCTACCGATTTGAAAGGGATATTTTTTCTAGTGATTTTGAATGGTTGATTAAACCACATGAATTCATCATGAATTTGGCTTAGAATATATCAGACCCCCTTATTCTCTTCAAACACTAGAAACCTAACGACCTACATAAAGTTCTCCTTCAAAGCATTGAATTCAGGCTTGATCTTGAAATTCTCCCAAAATGTGATTGGAGTACAAAATAAGTAACTAGGATCCTCCCAACTCCTCAAGATTCACATGAATGTATAGTCTGATATCCTCAACATGAAGAACACTGTACGTAATGGATGAAAATGTACCTAATAGATCATCTTCTACCGATTTGAAAGGGATATTCTTGAGGTTTGGATAGGATCTCTCAGTGATATCAACTATCAAAGGTGTATGCATTTCTAGAAATATCAAATTCACAAACTTCACAGGAAAATACCTTTCTTTGTCGAATAGGGTTTCATGCGGAATCACCTTCACACTTTGATCACACAAAAATATTCTTGTAGAGCTTGCTTATCCTCTTCACTTAGCATGCATTGTGACAAATAAAAAGGGTTAAGTTTCCTTTTATCATTCACATATCTAAATTTAAGGTGTAATAAATGCGCTTGCCCTAAAGATTTTGAATACCCTGGTTTCACAGACCGCTCCACAAAAATTCTTCTATTGATTATCAATGATGCTCAATCTTTTCAGAAAAACCTTCTAAAATATATGCATTATCATAATACAATTGCTGATAATTTGCCGATCTTTCGACACCAACTTCTAGTAGGGGAGAATAGGATCTTCTTGAAAAATCCTGCTAAGACAAAGGCCTTAAATTAATTCCTGGAGGAATTTCTAGCACCGGATTCAGGTGCAGATCCATCTACTATATCAAAATCACTCTTCTTTACCCATGTCTTCTTCATTTGATTTCTGATCTCCTCCACTTTCACTTTTCTTTTATCATCTACCTACACATTCTTGTTATTGTTTACTAGACCATTTCTATTCACATTCTTACTTCTACAAAATGTTGCAATGTGACTGGATTTGTTACAATTATAACACACAACATTTCCTTGCATAGGTATGAAATTCCCTTGATTTCTTCTTGATTTGCTATGCATGTGGTAGGTTTGGACACATTGCTAATCAGTATAGATCAAGAGGAAATCAAGGGAATTTCAGGCCTAGACAAGGAAATGTTGTGTGCTATAACTGCAATAAATCCAGTTACATTGCAATATTCTGCAAAAGTAAGAATGTGAATAGAAATGTTTTGGTAAACAATAACAAGAATGTGTAATTAGATGATAAAGGAAAAGAGAAAGTGGAGGAGATAAAAATTTAAATGAAGAACACATGGGTAAAGAAGAGTGATTCTGATATAGGAAATGGATCCACACCTGAATACGGTGCTAGAAATTCCTTCAGGAATTGATTTAAGGCCTTTGGCCTAGGGGGAGTTTTCAAGAAGATCCTATTCTCCCTTGCCAGAAGTTGGTGCCAAAAGATCGACAAATTGTCAATAGTTGTATTAAGGTAATGTAGATGTTCTGGAAGGGTTTTTTGAAGAGATTGAGCATCATTGATGATCCACAAAAGAATTTTTGTGGAGCATTCTATGAAAGAAAGGTATTTGGAAGTTTTAGGGAAAGCTCATTTATTACACCTAAAGGTTAGATATGCGAATGATAAAAGTCAACTTAACCCGTTTCATTTGTCACATTGCATGCTAAGTGAAGAGGATGAGCAAGCTTTGCAAGAAGATTTCCATGTGATTAAAGTGTGAACGTGATTCCGTGTGAAACCCTATCCAGCGTATAAAGGTATTTCCTATGAAGTTTTTGAATTTGATATTTCTAGAAATGGATACACCTTTGGTAGTTTATATCACTGAGAGATACTACCCGACTTTCAAGAAGCACCCTTTCAAATTGGTAGAAGATGATCCACTAGATGCATTTTTATCTGTTCTGTATGGTGTTCTTCATGTTGAGGATATCAGGCTATACATTCATATGAATCTTGAGGAGTTGGGAGGATCCCAATTGCTAAATTTGTACTCCAATCACATTTTGGGAGAGAATTTCAAGATCAAGCCCGAATTCAATGCTTTGAAGGAGAAAAATTTATGCAGGTCGTTAGGTTTCTAGTGTTTGACGAGATTGAGTGGGACCAATATATTTTGAGCCCAATTCATGATGAATTCATGTGGTTGAATCAACCATTCAAAATCACTAAGGATGTAATCTGAATTGTAACAAGTTTTAGCTCATTCAGTGGTTTACTTGCGCTTAGGTTTGTGAAAAATGAAATGGTTACCGATCCAATCGGTTCCAAATTTGACAAAAGGTTTATGATGATCAATGTTATTATTGAGCCTGATGTGAAGTTTGCTTCTATGGTTATTGAGTACAAGGTTTATCAGAGTAGTGTCAGACAAAATAGTGGATCAGAGCAGTGTAAGACAAAATAGTGGATCAGAGTAGTATAAGATAGAATATGAAATGTTTATAAAATGTGCTTAATCGGAACTATAATCAGGAATTTGTGGATGATATTATTTAGTTCATGTACTTTCGTGATCTATTGTAACTTAATCAAAGGCAATGAGTCTGTCTTTCTTGAGTAGTGAGCTCTAGGAAGTGTGCATGAATGCATGTGCATTCTTATTATAAAACCTTATATTTGAGTATACTCATTTGCGGGTCTCATCCCCACCGTGGTTTTTCCCTTGAATGAGTTTTCCATTATAAAATCTCTATGTTATGGTGTTGTGGTTGATTTCTTTGTGTTCTTGCATCTTTCTTTTGGTTCAATTTATTAACTGGTTGAATGAACAAATTAATAAAGTTAAATTTTGCAGAACACTGATTCACCCCCCCTCTCAGTTTTCCTTGATTCCAACAAATGGTATCAGAGTTGGGTCGTGGGTTAAAACCCCACTTGCATTGAGGGGGGATTGTTGCAAGGTGTGTGCCCTTGGTCTCTGTGTAGCACAAGTGGTGGGTTTGTGACATGGCTTAACTTCCTCACATGGATTCTATATGTTTGGTGGTTGTAGTGGGCATTGACAGATCGACCTTTTGGTGCAATGACAACCATACCAACAAAGAATTGGTCAAAAAAAGCATAATAATCATGAGTAGCTCAAAGGATATGGGTCTAGGTAGACATAGGCTTTCTACAATTCTTCTCATCGATTATCAATAAAGACATATATTGAGTGAAAAAGTTTACATTCTGATGTAAAAACATGTGAGCTAGAAAAAAGGGTACTTGAACTTATACTCCTTGTCATAACTTTTCAACTGTTTGGTTATTCTTTTTGCAATTATATCTACGAAGTCATACTAGAAAAAACACTCCTGCTTCCTAAGTTTAAAAGCCAACCCATATGAAAATCATGCACCTTCTAGTCATGGTCAAAGCAAAAAATCAATGCCAACATAGACAAAATGTCTTGCAAATCTTGATTACAATTTTTAAGGGCTATGGGAAATTTTGGCAACTAGGTCTCATCCCTACTTCTCTTCAAATCATGATTGCAAAAATTAATGGCATTGGTTTGGGTGGACCACTAGCTCTCTATTATTTTCCTATTGAACATTTTGACCTCTGACGAAAGAGTAGGAATACACAACATGTCCCTTATGGCATCAACACCGATAACTACCTTAAGGGATTGCCCCTGAATTATTCCCACATCTGCCTCAAAATTTACAATGCATGCATATACCATATCTGGGAAATGATGAACAAGTGGAACAATATATTGAAGGAGGTCAAAATACCAGAGATTATACCCCAAAGATTAAGGATCCTTTTTCTTCAATTTTTCTTGCATCCATGTGTAGGCTCCTTCTTAGAGGGTCTTTGGGTTTGAACATAGTTCATGCATTTTTGTGTATCCCTTTCAAAATGGCTCTTGTATTTGGCCATACTGGTTTTCTCAACATCTTAATAGAGGCATAAGATATTTACCCAAAGACATCAACAAAAGTCATTGTAGCAGATGACCTTACAATGTCATCGCTAGTTGAAGTTCCTTCTATTGCGATGCTGATTTTTCCTTGATAATTGAAATCTATTGCGCTTGGCTATCCTTATGCTAATCTTTGAATTTTTATACTATTGTTTTAAACTCTGATGCTTGATACTTATTTTTTTAACATTTCTCTTGGCCTTTTACCCTACTTTGAGTTTAACCAAGAAGTTTAGGCACTTTTCCCTAGGCATGTCGATAATTAAGACCTTTGTATGAAATTGATTTCCAGTTGTCGAAAGGATGCCACCCTAGTACGATAAATGATCACTCCACTTAAGAGGGATGCCTTTTAGGAAGAAGTGCCTCAAAATGGTAAGTATGGACCTTTTCATCTACTTTGTGTTAAAAGAAGCTCGCAGATTTACTTTACAGGAAAATTTATTGCTTGATTTTCTTGCATTTAATACATTTTACGACAAGACACTTGGCACTTGGTTGAACATTTCACATTTATCAAGCTCACCGCCTCCAACTCACTAATTTTTGCCATTTCATTTCACATGCTAGACAGTTGATTTGGGTTAGATTCTCAAGTTTTCATTTTGACGATATTATGTCCTATCGCCACCTGGATCATTAGGCTTGGTCTATAAATTGACCATAGGTTGCAACTTCTCAACTCATACATAGTCAATTTTCATTATGAGAGAATTATTATGAATACTCCGATTAGGTTGGTGAGTAAGAAACAATTGTTGGGCTTTCTAGGAGACGTCATTGATAATCGCCTCATACGAATGACAAAAATGAAGCATACTATGGTGATTATAACCATTAAGTAGGTTTTGGGCAAGGATTTTCTCACCAACACAGATAGATTTAAGGTGAATACTGATATTGTCTCTTAGTTGATGACCTCTTTGCTAGATCTTAGTGAACAAAAGCTTGAATTGTTCAACTTACTAAGGAATTATTCCCAAAATAGTATCTAGGTTGGCTAGAAGAAGTTGTTCATACAACGATAATAGGTTTAGGCATACCAACTGCCTTTGACCTTCGATGCTAGAATTACCATGACAAGGTGGTGGCTTGGTTTCCATTCCTCAATGATTTCCACACAACCATAGTGGAGATCCATCGAGTGAAATCAACTTGTTTCTATTATTTCCTCATGAGATACATGAATATTGTGCCCATTTATGATGTGGAATGGTATACTAGCTTTCGTGACCTTGTGATCCCACCCACTCTTGCTTCTGCTCCTACTACACTCCTAGCTCTTCCAGCCTCAAGCAAAGAAGAAGACTAAGCACCCTCCTTTAGCTACCTTTTTCTACTCTTGTACATACATCCAAGAGCCATTTTGACCAATATATTGTAAATAATCTCAAAATATAATGAATATATGATGTTTCAACTTTCTCTATGTGCTCTTGTGTGTTGCATCATATTATTTCTTTTCATTTGGCACTCTATGGCTCATAATTTTACAAAATTCTGCTCTACATAAAAAAATACATATTTACAAAACTTAAGTAGATAATTCAAAACTAATTAAATTGCTTAAGGTGGATTCCATTGACATGAATCCCTAACACTTCACCCTCTAAACTTTTTAATTCAAAGGCGTTATGCTCCTTCCAGTTTGTAATATGAAAAGGGCCTTCCCAAAGGGTATCAAATTTGGAATGTTGATAAGGTTTAGCAAAATGCTTGTTGTATTTTAAGACCAAATCCCCTTTCTTAAAACCTAGGTCAAAGCTCTTTTTATCAAACCACTTTTTAACTGTTTCTTGTTGACTATTCACTGCATTGTACCCTTTTTCTCTTGATTTCTGCACTTCAAGTAACTCCACTAATTTGACTTTTGTGGCCCCATTTTCTTGAAATTCAAGAGACTTAAGTAACTGTAATGCAATAATTTATATTGAAATGGGCAGTTAGACTTCCTTACTATAGACTAACTCATATGGTAAATAATTCAATATTTTATTTGGGGTAATTATATCTACCCAAAGTGCTTCTTTCAAATGATTATGCCACTCCCTTTTACATTCTGACCCTATCCTTTCGATGAGTTTGATTAGGTTTTTGTTTGTTGATTTTGTAGGATCGTTCCCTCGTGGGTAATAGTTTGAAGAATTTTTGAGGAAGATTTTATGATCTAATGTGAATTGATGTATCTTAGATCCTAGGAAGGCCCTAGCATTATTTGAGATAATGGTTTTTGGTGGGTCGGACTTTGTAACTAACTCCTCCAAGAAGTTTGTAATTCCCATTTCTGTTGCAGTTTTTAGAGGAACTACTTTTGTCGATCTAGTAAAATAGTTTGTTGCCATGAGTATCCACTTGTGTCTGACACTTGAAATTGGGTTAATCATTACAATGAAGTCTTGACCCCATAGTGCAAATAGTTCAATAACCATTATAAGATTTAGGGGCATGGCCACATTCTTCTATTTAACTAGAAAGAATTGACCCTCTTTACAAGATCTAACTAATGAATGCTTATCACTAAATATATTAGGCCTAGAAGTAACCAACACACATAGCTTTAATTGTGGTGGTTTTTGCTGAAAATTACCCACCTGTGGGACTATTGTAACACTCAGTGAGAATTTTCTTTTCTTGCTCCTTGTTCACATGTTACAAAAGAACCCCATTAAAGTTTGTTTTGAAAAAAACTCCCTCAATAAGTGCATAACCAACATTTTACAGTTTGTCGAAGCTTTTCTTATGAGAGGGAAGGTTTATCAGATATTTACTTGTTTGCATAAAGTTCATCCTATCAGCCATCCAACATCCTTCGAATTCTGGTTGATTAACTAGGACTGCTTCCAATTGATCTTCTTCATTTATGGCCTTAGGTCCTTATGCTAGATACTCACATATCCCTTTTCCAAACACAACTCTGGTTGGTCAGACTTCAATATGATACTCTAGAATCTTGTTTATCCAATTAGCCCTTTTTTCAGTGATCTCTCCTTCAATAATACACACACACATTGGAATGTACTACATAAATTATTGGTTTGTTGCAGGCAATCAAATTTTGAAACTTCTTGAGTCCTTTAACAATGGAAAAATCCTAACCCTCAATGAAATTATAGTTGACTTCATAATTCTTCAAAGTCTTGGAATGAAAGGCTACAAGATGTTCACTTTCCCTTTATCATCTTTTTGGGTTAGGACCATGGTTATGTTATATTCACTACTATAGACATACATGATGAAATATTTAGAGAGATCCAAGTTAACTTGTACTAGGGCAGAAGAAATAGCTCCTTTGATCTTTTCAAAAGCTTCCCTTTCCTTATTAGTCCATTTGAAAGATTGATCCTTTCTTAACATGAGTGTAATTGGTTTAACCATACCCACAAAATCCATGCAAAATCAGATATAAATTTTCTCACAAAAGTAGCTCCCTAATATCTTTCACCTGATTGAGATCAATTGAGACCCTGTCTTTATACACTACATGTCCAATCAATTTGCCTCATGGAACTCCGAAGATGCACTTCTTTGGATTCAAAGACACTCTAAATTTTAAATGTACACACTGAAAATGTGATGATGAAAACCTATTGTAAAACCATAAAGATCCAACCACAAACAATATAAATCCTACAATGAAACATCCACCATATACCAATAGAGATCATGCAAATGCAAGAAATAAAACAATATTACCATTCACATGTCAAGTAGGGTTTCAATCTCCATTGATCGTGTTTGATATATTTGCCCTCACATTTTATGTGTGTACAAGAGCTCAATAAAGAACTGATTGTGATTGATAGCTTGATCGCAAGAAGGCTTGATTGCATAAGATTGATTAGATTCTTATAATGAAGGAGAGTATCCTCTTATATAGAAGACACTTTAGGAAATGGAAGGATAAGATTAAGAGGTGTAAAGATAAATGGTCAGCTAGGATTAAAAAGGTAGGTAGAGAAAATAAGAAAATAATGAGAGGGTAGGTGGTGTAGGACTTAAGAGATGAATGTCATGTGTCATGGGTAGAAAAGGCTAATGAATTAATTAAATAAATACAGATTTATTTAATTAATAGAAGAAGTGGGATCAATTAATTAAATAAAAGTATTTATTTAATTTACGAGAAAGATAATTTAAATAAATAAAAGTATTTATTTAAATTAGAAAAGGGCTAGAAGAAGCTAAATGAATTAATTAAATAAATAAATATGTATTTAATTAATAGAAGATTTAGGGTAAAATAATTAATTAAATAAAAATATTTATTTAATTAAGCAAGACAATTTTAGGTGTCTACACTTTACCCTTCTTTTGGACAATGCAGCTTGTCATGTTAGCTCAAAGAAGAAAAACTGATACAAAGTTTCCTCAAGATGGGAATGATATGCCCCCTCAAGAGATTGGATGAAAAGAGTGAAAGGGGTTGTAGATAGTCTCTCGATAAGAGAGAAAGGCCAGAAAGGACAAACAAGATCAAGACTAACGTGAGAAAAGAAAGACAATCACGAGAGACTACTGCAAAGTAGCCTATATGTACAAGACACAAGGAAAAAATCCTCATTTGCATCCATACACTTACAAGATCTGAAAGCATAGAGAGCTTAGAGAGTAGTTAGCAGAGTAGGAGAGATGGTAGATAGGCTACATAGGTTCAATAGAATTCGCTCGTTCTAGAGGCCAGATGACATGGGTGAGCCAGTAAGTACCTCAAACTCATCTTCTATGATTTTGCATTTATGACCTCATTTAATGCATTTTAGGCTAGTTTTGCAAAAATGCGGAAGTGACATTTAGGGTAGAAATGCGTGTGCGTTAGGTTTGAACATGTCTGTGATGAACATGCATGTCTAGGTAGGTTTAAATCATGTCTAGGAATAATATCACGTCTAGGTATAGATATAGGCATGCCTGTGATGAACATGTGCATCAACATTGAAAAAAATGCATATAGGTAGAGCAGTCCCGCGTCTGTGATTAACAAACGTGTCTACGCTACAAAAGTGCATTTAGAGTAGCCAAAAATGAGTTTGTATAGAAAAAACACATCTATATCTGATTAGACAAGAATCAACAGTTATGTGATAAACATACACTGTTGATTGGATAAGTTTTCGAGAGGATACACTCAAACAGGTGCCCTAGGTAGACAAACTGAAGGATAGGTTATAAATTGACAATTCTTTGATAAACATACTTTGCAAATTGGATAAATTTCTATGAGGATTCACTCAATAGGTGCCCTAGATCAAGTAGGTTTGCTAAGCTAAGTATAGGATAAGTCATCGAATTGATAAAATCTGCAGAGTGCTCTAGCAAAACAAGGATGAAGTGAAATGTGATAAACATATACACTAGAATAGGATGCAAAACCATGTGATAAACATAAGCACTAGGATAGAAGTAGCACTATATGATGAACATGAGTACCATTATTATTGACGTGATTGATTTGATTGGATGCAGGAGTATTTACCCCAAATTGAGTCTAGAGAGCGATTCCCTATGACTTAGAGATTGCACGCAGAGTTGACCTTCGAGGAGAATGTTTCTATTGAGGGTATGGGTTTGAGACATGTCCTATACATGCCAGAGATTAGAAAGAATACAAGATTGTTGACTAATATTGCAGAGAGATGGCACTCTGAGACCTACATGTTTCAATTGTCGATTGGCGCGATGTTTGTCACATTAGAGGATGCATACAGGATACTATGGGTTTTGATCCATGGGGATATCATAGTTAATGATAGAGAGGGAGATAGGGATGAACTCTGATGAGTCTTTGAGGACCTAGAGTTGAAGCTAAGACCAGGATACCTGAGCTAGGCTGTTATGCATTTTGGCAGACAAAGGTTATCAGTTGTGGTAGGCGGGATGATCAACAAGTTTCTATATCCTGACAGGGCTACACAAGGGTTGGCTATTAGTTGGGGGAGGAATTTGGAGATCCTCATGATAGAGCACCGAAGATTCGCATGGGGGCTATTATCACTATTTTGAACCTTGGGTGGTTTGTTTCATAATCAGCTAAAATCTGCAAAGTTGTGTTTAGCATTTCATGTTGCCTCTAAGTTTTTGGGTCAAAAAGGGTTTAGGGTTTTTGATATTTAACCCTTCCTATGTTCTAAAAGCTCTTGCATTCTATTTTTGTGTTACCTTTTTCCACTTAACCAGAAGGGTAGGTCCGTCATGAAAGGGTCCCCCCTTTACGAATTGCCTTAGGCGGGTCTTTATTAAGTCTTTTATTTAGCACCCTTTTTCCTAAGTTTTGAGTTCTTTGTTGGGCCCCATAAAAATCATGCAGGTTCAAAGTTGATCCGATGGTGTGCATGGATTTGCAGCCGAAAGTAGCATGAGCTTTAAGCTTTGCAAAGCAGTGAAAAGGTGGCGGGCCCGACAAAAATGGTCACAAGGAAGGTTAACGGATGATCATCTCTCAAAAAATCTAATGGACTGCGTTGTTTCACAGTTCGGAGATGCACGAGACTTACCTTTCACGAAGTGGCAAAAAGGTAGTGGGCCTAGAAAGTAAGCAAATCCTATGGTTAAAGACCGATCAACTCAATATTGATCGGGTGGTCCGCGTTGGTTTGTGAAGGAAAGATGTGTGATATTTACCTTCAGCGAAGTAACGAAAGAGATGGTGGAACCAGGAGGCTGGGTTAAAGAATGAAGTTAAAAATTGAGCATCTTGCTCAAGATCCAACGACCCGCATTGGTTCACAGCCAAAAGAAATGTGGGGTTTACCTTTCGCGAAGTAGTGAAATGAGGTGGCGGTTGCATGACAGATGATGTGGTGGAATAGCTGGATGTCCAGCTTGGGTAAATGATGATCTGTCGGTATGACACGCGGCTCCAAGTAGATCATGGATGGAACACTTTGATTGAGCGGCGATGGTGATGAAATCCATGGCCAAAATGAAACATGTGGCTGTTAAAATGTGGAGTCCGATAGAGTTCTTGGATGAATTAGCGGTTGCACGTCAGAGTTATCTATGGGAAATAAAAAAGGGTACGTGGACTCCATCTAGAGGGCCCACTTGAAGGTTAAAGGGTGTTAAAGGCCATGCGTCGATCCAATGACGAGCGTTGTTTCACAGCCCGAAGATGCAAGGTGATTAACCTTTGCGAAACAACGAAAACCACTAGCGGTGACGGTTGTGTGCGGTTAGTCATAAGGGACTAGCGGTCGCCATGGGGAGTAAAGATTGACTGGATGGTGGAAGATCTAATGGTAGGCGCTATTTTGCATGGAAGAGATGCATAAGGTTTATGCTCCAAGAAATAGCAAAAGGAAGGTAGGGCCCGATTTTAAGCAGCTTGACCCAGGTAAGGTAAAAGACGTGCGGTTTTCTCAAGATCCAAAGGACAGCGTTGCTTCGCAATAAAAAAGTGCAAGGGTTTTAACCTCTATGAAATAGTGAAAGGTGAAACACTTAGACAATTTTATAATCCATTGGAGCCATTTTTTGAATTAATTGCGAATTCAATTATGAATTCAATGCCAAAGCATGCAGTTTTAATGCTTCAATTCAATGCTCGGCTACTGTATTAATATTCACATCAACTCAACATCAACACCATTTCGAAGAGTTTTGCAGAGGAGCCAATGCACAGAGCGAATTTCTTCAAGAAATTGCAAAGTTTCTGCATATTGCATGTTAATTACAGTTCGAATTGGTATCACTGCATGCTTGTTTTCTCAGAAGTTTGTCCAAGTTGTGATTGATATAATTACACTTTCAAGATATCACCAAGAAGAGATTTTACAAGAAAAGTAAATTACCAGGACAGAGCTATCTGTGATGATTTTTTAGAAAAATTAACCATGTCGACAAATGCTGCAACCAAAATTAAAGAATTGGTACTCAAAGCCCCCTGTCTAAGAATTGGAGATGGTTTGTATGATAAAGGCAACTGGCTGAGGGATCCATAGAAAGGGATATTCGGTCTGGGTCTTTTTAATGTAGGATTCAATCAGAGACATGACCTTGCCCCAATAAATAGTATATGGGAATTAGACATAGGAAAGCTCATAGTCCTTGGGGTTTTCATGGATGTAGATTTGTTAACCCAAATTGCACACAATTATGATCGTATAGCTAAATGTATCAGGAATGTGAATGGAAGAGCCTTAATTGAGATCAATGACGATGAATTTAGGAAGGTGTTTAAGCTCAATGAGGTATAAAATTACTTAGAGCCTATCAATTTTGAAACACTAGCCCAGGTTTATAGTGCGTAGAGAGATCACCTCAGGAGTGGCCCTTTGAAGGAGTTTTTTGTCAAAATAGGAGGGCTAACTGTTGTAGGCCCTAATACCATCGAACCTTTCTCTCTGAATTTGTTTACTCTCAGGGCTAAAGGCATGTATTGGTCACTATGTCAAATCTTTGGGGAAGATGCTGAAACAACTATGCTAAACCATTATATGCTAATGATAGCACAGATTCGAAACCCCTCTCTGGCAGTAACATTTGATTATGCACCTTATCTCACTGATGGAATCCATGTAGGAATGATAGGGATAAAAAGTGGTAAGGTAAACAAACCTTTTGGATGGTACTCCCTTCTCATGCATATATTTTTATTTAAAGGTGTTGATTACTTTGCTAGTGAAATGGACCTAGTTAAGGAAAAGGATGGTGAAGAGATGCATGTACAATTGTGGAGCACCATTTTGTCCTAGGATAGAGAGGATGTCAGCTACCTAAAGTTTGAAAGATGCTTTGCATCTAAGATTAGGATTCTCTTATACTCAGAGAACCCTAGGATCCCCAAAGCTCTTTTAGAATTCCTTAGGCCTAAGGAATTTGCTGAAGGTATCAAGATTGTTCACAATTGGGGTGACATATACTTATACCCTGTCTCTATAGTTTTCAAAGTTTATGGTTTCAGAGGCACTCCATATTTATTTCCCTATCAAGTCCCATTGAAGATAGGAATTGTAGAGGTCCTAAGGCAAATTGGGGGTGTGCAAGAGGCAGATCTAACAAATAGGGGAAAAGGGACCATTTTCCCAACTGTCACCGTGGCTCATCAATTTGAAATCACCAAGGGTGGTTAGAAACATTTTGATGACTTCTTTCAACAATATAGGTTGTCTACACCAGTATCAAGGTTTGCTGACCCTGAAGATTTTTTCAATGGCATGTTCAGGAAGAGAGCAGTATGTAAAGGTAGGCCACACTGATTACATTTCTGAGAGGATCTGATTAGAAATGAATTCAATTTGGATGAGCAAGAATTGAGGAAAGAAAGGTGGGTGGCATACAAAAGGGCTCCTGATTTTATTCATCAATTTGATAGTAGCTATGACCCTCTTTCTAGCTTTAATCCCTTTGAGGAAAAGATTAAATTCTTAATTCTTTATTTTGAAGACGTAATGCAAACTTTGAAGGAAAAGAGGGAAGTTATAATAAGAGATAATCCTGACAAGGCTAAGTTGGTTCTAGCTAAGCCTTCCTTTGCTAAGGCCATCCCTCTGGATAATTATGTAATGCAGAAGAAGCCAAAATATAGTGTGTTGGTGCCAGTAATAGGTGAGCCCTCTACTTCAAGAGGGAAGAGAGCAATAGAAGATGTCATTGACATCTAAGACTCTCTAAAGAGGCAAAGAATGGGAAAATAGGTACAAACAGGTGTGTCTCTATACTCTCCATCTCAATCCCCTATATATATAGGAGATGAACATGTAGTGGCAGAACAATTATCACAGTTAGGGAGTCTCGGGGAGATTGCCTATACATATGAGGAAACACAAGAGGGGATGCCAAAAGAGCCACCGAGTGCTGAGATGAGCTTAACTACAGATGAGTTCAAAGGTAAAGAGCTAGACCCTGCTATAAAGCAAGCTAGTGAGGAGTTCCTAGCTAATAGTAATTTTGTCACAACAAGGGCCTTGATGCAATTTGTCTGGAAGAAAAACATTGAGCAATTCAAGGCAAGGTGTGAAAAGAGAAAGAATAAGCAACCCCACAAAGATGCAACTTTAGTGGAGGAAGAAGTAAAGAAATAAATGATAGCAGAATTTAAAGCCATCACTCTTGAAATAGGAAGAGAAATGGTGTCAAAGGCTAGTGTTTTAATTTTTCCTAAATGGGATATAACAGATTCCTTAGTACTTGAAGCAGTCAGAAAATAAACCAAGCCTATGGAAGGAATGACATTCAACAAGGATAATGCTACTTTGGTCATGTGGTCCTTAAAGAGGGATGAGAGTAGAAGAAGGAAGGACACCTCATAATCTAGTTTCCTAGGAGGTATGATAGTGAAGAGAGGCCAGGATACAGGGGTGGTGGAAGTTGCTAGCACAGTTCTAGAAACTGCAAAATTCAGTGTGGCAGTGGCTGAGAAAGAAGCAAAGGAGAGAGCTGATCTCCAAGTGAAACTAGAAACAATTCTAAAGGCTTATAATGAGGTCAAAGGAGAGATAGACAACAAGGATAGTATTATTGCTAGATTATAGAGTCAACTAGCAGGACAACACCAGAAAGGTGAGTCCTCAACTCTAATGATTGCATCTTCTCCAACAAGACCTCCACCCACTAGTCCCATTATCGAATTTCCCCCTTCTCCTATGTCTTCTGGTTTTCAACTAGCTAAGGCCATTCAACATGAATTAGAAAAGTTAAAATAGGCTCAAGCCCTATTTGCAAATAAATATGAAGAAAAGGTAAAGGCCACAATTTTGAGTTTTGTTGATACAGTAGAAGCCCCCATTTTTCACACTAACATGAACAAAATTTTGGATATTTTGAGCAAGTTGAATGAAGACAAGGCTACTTTGGAGCTAATTTTAGAGAAGTGGATGCCTAGGGAAGTGGATTTATAACTTATGTGTGCATCTTATGATGAGGCAAGATCAGATGCCATTATTAAATCCACAAGTGAGGTAGCAAAAAGCATGACTAGGCTATCAGAAGGAAGAGCTAGTGTAGAGAGAAAAGCCAATTTGTACAAGAAGGAATTTATACTAAGCATAAATTTGAATTGTTTCCTGGGAGTTTTGTTAGTCCAGAATAGTTGAAGGACAAAAACGTATGGCTTGATGAGTTAGGAGCTAACTTGTCTCTAAGGGTGAATAAAATCATCAATACAGATGACACATCTCTATTTGTCAAGACAGTTGAGGAAATAAAGAAGATAAAATCACAATACGGTTTCTTGGAATTAAAGGTTAAGAAAGTGAGAAATTCTTGGAAAAGGTTAGTTAAGTTGAAAGAAAATATTGTTCGCTTCTCATGGCCTACTGATGACATGTTCCAAGAGTGGACTAGAAAATATGCGGTGCAAGAAGAGGAAGTCTCGGGACAGTTAGAAGATGCTATAGCTTAATAGCCAACTAAAAGGCCACTAGGATTGAAAGAGATTTGTAACTTCTTTTGAAAATGGTGGTCGTAACAAACTATTCTTATGAATGTCCGAAGCTTGTATGCATCCATAATGTTATAAATGGATACTAGGACTAAAGAATAGATGATCACAATAATTTTGTAAAGAGGCTCTGGCAGAATATATTTAAGGTTTTTTTGATGTTTTTTGGAGATCGTTCTGAGTTATGTAAAATTTGATGGAGGATATTAATATACAAACCAAAACATTTTGAGTCTTGATTCATGTTGTCTTCTTGTTTGTGTGATTGGTTACCATTTTGATTAGATGATCTAGGGTTGTTTAATTAAATAAGTTGCCAGGCAATTTTACGAAAATGTTTTAGGTTGTTCTCTCAAGGAGGGAAATTAAATACACTTTAATATTCTCATTTGTGATCAGTAACTTTTCTTGAATTTGATGGCTGGTGAGAGTTTATATATGTAAGACATATATATATTTAGTAAAGCAGAATGTAATGAAATTTATGTGAGTTTCTTTTGTCAGTTCTTGTTTAATTTTCAATGACTCTGAGGCTCGGATAAGGTACCGGTATAACTTGTTGTAGCTCATGACCTTCTTGTTGATCAATAAAAAATCAACACAAGTATTAATTTTATGTTCAATTATGTTCAAAGAGATAGGGTTTGTAGAGGTTGGCACTGGTTTTCTCTGTAAGTCTTTAATTGCAGCTATGAAAAAATGATCACAAAGGGTATACCCACCTAAGCTAAGTGGAAGCTCAAAGTGTAGAAGGTTTCTGTATAAACCTTGTTATATATTGTCTTTTGTTTCTGTTTCCTATTGTTTCTCTCCATAAGCACCTTAAGGCTGGAGAATTCTTGCAGAGGATAAGGAAATCAAAATTTGAGACTAACAAAAATGGTGACTCTGTTGGGGAGAGTCATAGTGTGTATCTATGTTATAGATTTGTGCTTGTATTAGCTCAGGAGTTCATTTGAATTTTTGTGTGTTTGTGGCAAATTGCCTTATCTCTCATTTGTGCCATCTCTTTCTCTCTGAAAATTTTCCTGTTATCCAAGTCTCTGCAAGTGATTCATCAAAACTTGTTTTCTTTTTTCCCCATATTTGTGGGTGGTGACTCTGACAAGTATAACCAGTGCTGTTGAATAAGTATAATTCTTTTAAGAGAAACAAGTATAATGCAGAGAGGAAGAAACACTAGATCATTTATGAGGAAGCATCCTCAAGAGACATTGCAAGAGGGATTACCTGAACAAACATAGAGAGGCCAAAAAAGATCAGTTGCACATGAGCCATCTAGTGCAGCATGGGTACAAAAGAGCATTCATATGAGTAAGTTATCTGATAGACCCATATATGCAAATTCAAATTCTTCTTCCTGTGAATCTAAGCAGGACATTTTGGGTTTCCATTCTGGTTTGTTTGGTAATATTGAGGATGTCCCAGTTTTGAATCAAAAGATTTCTCACACTAGTATCTCAGGGAAGGATAGGAATAACTCTAATATGAAGATGGATTCTGTACCTAGAATAGTAGATGGAAATATTAGTTTAATTGATATTGACCAAGTCAATGTGTTAGATTCTGAAGAAATGTTCCTTGATGAAGATAAGGTGTCCCAAGAAATTGAAGCCCTCAATAGAAGAGTCCATCACTTAATCTCCCTAAGGGCACAAAAGGAAGCAAATAAAGAAAAGGAAGTGAAAGCTAAGTTGATTGAGAGGGATAGGCTTCTAAGACAGATTGCTGATCTTGAACTGTTCACCGAGGAGAAAGCTAAGAGTGAGGATGAAGGTCCAGTCATCAAAGAAAATTTAGTTACCAAAATTAACCGTGCATACAAATCTATTGTGAAACCAAGTAGGGAGGTCCTTAGTGACCCACAACCTATTAGGAATGTTGTTGACAAAGGAAAACAAAAATGTATGGAAGATAAGTCTGGGTCTAAGACTACTGTAGAAGTTTCTCACATTCTATCAGTATATGAGAAAGAAATAGAAAGAATGAGAAAAGAAAAAGAAGACCTGCAAAGAGAATTGGAGAGAGCTGAATTAGAAGCAACCAATCAAGAGGTTAAATGGAAAATTAATTATCTAAAGGCTCCTCCTATAATTTTTCCTTCAACAGACTTAAGTAAATCTTTACCTTAGCCTGCTTCACTCCCTTCAGTAAAGACTCAGTCAGCTTTACCTGTAAGCATTCCGCCAACTAATCAATTCCCTGTTACTAATCAAGGTAGCCAAGTCCCTTTGACTCATTATTTAAATATGAGAATGAATATGGGTAATAACTCTAATGCTAATCAATTCCAAAGAAGACCCATTAACTTGGAATTATATAGGTAGCTCTTTTTTTAAGGAATCCCAGGGTATCCTAACCATGTTCCTACTGAATTAAGAGATAGGCTTCATAAATTTGCTGGTAAAAATGCAATTAGAGCAGAAGAGCATCTAAAATCATTTGGCAACCTGATAAATGATTATGAAATTGTAGATGAAGATATTATCATGAAACTATTTGTACAATCCTTGGTAGATGATGCAAGGGATTGGTATAGAGGTTTGCTTATGAATAGCATTGGTTCTTGGGAGGATTTTAAGAATTGCTTCCAGGAACAATATGGTGATAAAACAAATGTGAGATTCATGCTCAATGAGTTCAATAATATTAGAAAGCCTATTAATGAGATTGTCATAGATTTCAATTCTAGATTTTAGAAAGCAATACATAGGCTTTACCAAGTAATGAGGTTAGATGATAATAAATGTCTGAACACTTATTATAATGCTTTTAATTCAAAAATGGCTTAAATATTGAGAGATAAAAACCCACACAGTCTGAGAGATGCTTTTATGATTGCCATTAATGTGGAGAGTAATAGGAAAGCATTTGGAAAAGTAGGGAGGAGAACTGATGGAAGGTTGTGGCAAGAATCAAAACAACAGCCAAATAAAGTTGCCAAGGAGGATGACAAAATAGAGATGTTAATGACTGCCATGAAAGATCTTACTACTAAGGTAAGTAAAAATGAAAAACCTCATTATAATTGGAAAGATAGACCTCCTAGATTACATGAAATGCCTTACAACACTACTTGGAAGGATGGCAAACCTCAATATGATAAGCCAAAAAACACTCAAAGCCAAGATATCCCAGATCCTTTGAAAGGAGGAAATCTTCATAATATGGAAAATACTCCTTGGTGCATGGCTTGTGATGGACCACATTCTCCTCATCAATGTGTTGTAGCTCAATCTCTTGAAGAATCTATGAGAAAAGAAGGTGAGCTTGATATTAACATGTTTGAAACTATTATTGAAAGTGATGATGAGTCCTCACAAAGTGAATCTAGTGAGTGTGATGTGCTAAATAATAATAAATGTTACCAAGGACAATTGACACTTGATTGGCATCCTACCTTAAATGTTGTAACCATTCAAGATGAAGAAGTTCATCTCAGAAGACCCAGTGATGAAGAGGTAAGAAATCTTACTAAGACTGCCATAGCCAAAGCCAAGCATAATTACAACTTGAGAAGTAGTAAAAAGGATGTAGATCAGGGCGAACCTGGCTCAATGTTCATAAAAGAGATATCTCAAAAGAAGACAACAAGAAGTAATGGAACCTTGCCTCAAGATGGCCAGGCAAAGAGTGACCAATTTAAAGATGTATCCAAGAGTGTGGATAATAATGCTACTGGTGATATACAAGGGACTGCTACAGTGAAAAAGGCATGTCAGCCTAAGGTAGACAAAGCTAAAATTAATACTGAGTTAATTAATAATTCCACTTTTGATATGACTTAGGCTGTGACCCAAATGAAGGTTACAGTTCCATTGGTAGAATTATTGAAAATAAAGGAACATAGAGAAGATGCTTTGTCTTTGTTTTCTAATATATCTGATAATAGTGCGGCTTTGTCTACAGCTGCCATAAAAGATGAAAAGGATCATGAGTTGCAAACTCCAAAAGTATATGTGGGAACAACTATTAATCAAGAACCTTCACAGGTGGATCCTTTCTCTGAAACTTTATTAGTGAACAATAGACTGATTAAGAATTGCATGATAGATTCTGGTGCTGCTGCAAATGTGATTCCATATGGTGTCATGAAAGAATTAGGACTATCAGTAAGTATTGTGTATGGAAAGTGTTATGCTATGGATAACAAAGAAGTGCCAGTGATAGGTACAATGAAAGATGTGGAAGTGAAGATAGCAGCATTTCCTGAAGCAACATATAAGATGGATGTCATAGTAACTAATACCAAACCTCATTATGGCATGCTACTATCTAGACAATGGGTTGTAGCAGTGGGGGGAAATGTTTAGTTAGATATTTCATATGCTACAATCCCAATAAATGGAAGCCAGGTCAAGTTGTATAGAGAACCACATGCCCCTAGGGTAATTGAGAAGATAGACCCTAATATGTTAAACAATATTATTGATGTGGATCTTGACAAATTTAGAATACAATCAATTTTACATCAATTAAAAAATATTGGTTCTATTGTGACTAAATTGGAATCTTAGCAGCATGGTTTATGTCATATGTATTTTGATGGAGCTTTCTATAAAGAAGGATCTGGAGTAGGAGTACTTTTTATGTCTCCATCAGGTATAACTTTCAAATACTCTTTTTTGCTAGCCTTCCAGTGTACAAATAACACTGCTAAATATGAAGCCTTGTTATTGTTAGGTCCCAGAGACAATTGAGAGGGGAGGGTGAATTAGTTGTCAAATGAATTTAAACCAAAAACAACTTAAACAACTTTCTGCTTAATACCGGTGAAACAGTCTATTATACCGGTGGACAGTTTTGCTAGATAATTGCAATACCGGTAAAGATTAATGTATGAAACAAAAAGACAAAGTCATCCAAAACACATAACACCAATATTTGTATGTGGAAACCCTGTAAGGGGAAAAACCATGGTGGGAAACCTTACCCACAATCAGATGATACTACTATAGATAGTAAGTGTATACAAATGGGGTCAGCACATGCAGAAAGACCAAGCACCTAGAGATCACTGCTCAATCACAAAATAGGAGTCACACTGACTACAATTGGATGGTTAAATTTAATAAGAGTGTACTGCTCAAAATATCATCTTCATATGCTAGATTCAATACCGGTGTGGTTCTGATTGTCTTCACAAAAAACCTCCTTCAATCTTCAAATGATGTCTGCGTGTATAGCTCTGCTTATTCTCGCATATACCTTTACACAATCCTTTTTCACACTCCACACCTGATCTTACAAATAAGATCTTACATTTATACCATAACCTAGGACCAATTTTAGTAGGTCGGCTCTACAAGATATATTACAATAAAATCATTTATAATAAAAACAATATCCGATGCAACAACTGATTCAACATGTCGGCTCAATGAATTTACAACAATAATAAGTCATCTCCATAGCGTGCCATGTTGATCTGGAGAAGATAAACCTGCCAGTGTAACTTGGACCTATTTGCCGGTAACAACAAATATGTAAATACAAATATTCCAATTAACAAAACTCCAAGACAAGGTGTCCACATGATGTCTTCAACATAACCAAGTGTTTTCCATGTCCTTCCAAATGTCGATGATCATTTTATCCTACCGGTGTACCAGATACCGGTGACTATGCATAAGTCACTTGCTTGCTGGTGAATGTTGCTGATTCTCCAAAGTTCCAAAGTTGATAAGGTTTAGTAGGTGTTGACATCAATGAAAAAACCATACCAAAATACCAATAGTTATTGGGGCTTGAAATTGCTAAAAGGCATGGAATTCAGTTGTTAAGAGTGTTTGGGGATTCAGAGTTGGTTGTTTCTCAAGTAAGGTCTAAGTATGAATCCAAGAATAATAGTCTAAAAAAGGTATAAACATGTTGTTTGGGATGTGATTGAACATTTTTGTGCTTTCTCTATTAACTGGATAGAAAGATCAAAGAATATCTTAGAAAATGTTGCATTAAATAATGATGATGTAACACTAACTGGTGTATCCACAGTTGAGATAAAAGCTAGGCCTCCTATTCTTGATAATGTATATAATTGGCAAGTGTTTGTCGATGATGAAGACATTCTTAGATTCATACAATGCATTGATGACTATGATGGACAGAAAATTGATTGCAATGCATTGGTAGAACTGGTGGAAGATAGAGAGACAGTGTTTGGAAATGACATGGTTTAGTTGGAAACTAATGAAATACCCAAAGGATTAGTAAAATTGGAAGGTATGCTTAGTCACACTAGACAGAAAATTGATTGCAATGCATCAGCAGTCAACCACCAAGTTAGATGAATTAGAGGAAGTGAATTTGGGGACAAAATCATCCCCTAAGCTGATATATATTGGAAAAACTTGTATCCTCACATTAGAGTTAACCTTATTAATTTATTGAAAAATATAAGCATGTTTTTGCTTGGTCTTATGAAGACTTGAAGGTGTATAGACAAGATTTGTTTCAGCATGAAGTCCCTTTGCTTCTAGATGCTAAGCCTTTTCGACAGAAATAGAGACCCATCAACCCCCTTTTGGAAATTAAAATGCAACAAGAATTAACTAAGTTGAGGGAAGGGGGGATCATTAATCTTATCAGACATTCATCATGGGTATCTAATTTGGTCCTAGTTAGAAAGAAGAATGGGGACATAAGGCTCTGTGTTGATTTTAGGAACTTAAATGTGGCTTCTTTAAAAGACAACTATTCTTCTCCCAATATGGAAGCAATGTTGCAAAGAGTAACTGGCTGTGACCTGTTGTCTATGATGGATGGGTTCTCAGGATATAACTAGGTGTTAGTGAAAGAATCTAAACAATTCAAGACTGCTTTTACCACCCCTTGGGGAACATATGTATATGTAAGAATGCCTTTCGGTTTAAAAAATGTTGGAGCTACTTTCCAAAGAGCAATGGATGTAGCTTTCAAGGAATTCATTAACATCATCATGGTTGTGTACCAAGATGACTTAACATGTTTCTCCAAAAGGGCGGATGACCACTGTGGGCACTTGGAAAAGGTTTTCAATAAAGCTCTGGAATTTGGTGTTTCTTTAAATCCAAAAAAGTGTCATTTTGCTGTCACTGAAGGAAAGTTGCTTGGGCATATTGTCTCCAAGGAAGGGGTTAGAATAGATCTTGAAAGAATTGAATCTATAAATAATGTACCTGAGCCAAAGAGTGTCAAAGGTATCCAGTCTTTCTTGGGCAAGGTAAATTTTGTTAGAAGGTTCATTACCAATTTTGCAGAGATAGTTAAGCCTATTGTTAGATTGCTCAAGAAAGATACAAGGTTTTACTGGGATGAAGAAGCTTCAAAAGATTTTGGTGAAATTAAAAAGACTATTTAGGAGGCACCATTGTTGAAGTCCCTTGATTACATTAAGCCCTTTTCTCTATTTTCTTTTGCTTCTTATCATACAATGGATGCAGTTCTTTTATAGAAGGATAATGAAGGACATGAACACCATATAGCTTTTTATAGTAAATCTCTACAAGTTGTGGAGTTAAAATATGAAATCATGGAGAAATAAGAGTATGCTTTGGTTAAGGCAGTAAAATCTTTTAGGCCATATCTTGTGAATGCACAAGTAACTGCTTATGTCCCACATGCGACTATCAAGGGCATTCTATCTTAGTCTGAGGTCACTGGTAAAAGGTGCAGATGGATAACCAAAATTCAAGAGTTTGATCTAGAGATTAAAATTACTAAATTAGTAATATGTTTAGGTCTTGCTAAGCTGATGGCTGAATCAAACCTTCTTGATGTTGAGGTGAATAATGTTGAAATTAAGAACATCTTGGTCACAAGTATTGAGATACAGTCGTGGTACTCAGAGATAGTACATTTTTTAAGGGATGCAACATATTCAGAGGGGATGACTCACAACCAAAGAAGGACATTGAAACTAAAATCTCAAAAGTATGTCCTTATTAAGGGTGATCTATATTCGCAAAATAGAGATGAGGCATTGTTAATATGTTTAGACAAATCCGAAGCTAAAAGGATATTAACTAAAATGCATGATGGAGTATGTGGAGGTCATTACTCTGCCAAGACCATAGTTGGTAAGATAGTTTGAGTTGGATACTATTGGCCTACTTTGTTCAAAGACGCCTATGAACATGTTCGGAGATGTGACCCATGCCAAAAAAATTCTTCCAAATTGAAGTATGAGGGAGCTTTGCCCCTCAACCTAGTTACAGTGGAAGCCCCTTTTGTCCAATGGGGGATTGATTTTATTGGGGAAATAGTTAAGAATCAGGAAGAGGTCATAGGTGGATCATAGTCCACTGATTACTTCACTAAGTGGATTGAAGCTATGCCCACTAGAAAAGCCATTAGTAAAGTTGTTATTGATTTCCTGATGGATAATGTTATAACTAGATTTGGTGTTCCTATGAAACTGGTAATGGATAATGCCATGAGTTTCAGATTAGAGGATTTTACTGAGTTTTGCACCAGTCATGGAATAATTATGTCTTATTCTTCACCATATCACCCTCAAGGTAATGGACAAGCAGAATCCAGCAATAAGAGCCTTCTGAATATTATTAAGAAAATCCTTGAGGAGGACAAAACGTCGTGGGATCAGAAATTGAAATTGGCCCTATGGGTAGATAGAATTACTGTCAAGAAAGAAATTGGTGTATCACCATTTGAATTGGTTTATGGCATACAATCTAGGGTGCCAATCAACAATCTCCTTCCTATGTACAAGTTCCTACAAGATGAGGATATGGAGTTGTCAGAACCTATGGAAGCTGGAATGATTCAAATGGTCGAGGTGGAGGAAATCAGAACTTTGGCCCATAAAAGGAATTTGAAGATTCAATTGCAATCCAAGTATTTGTTTGATAAGAGAACCACCGTAAGGAAGTTTCAAATTGGTGACATAGTTCTTCAATGGAATGCAAGAGGGAAAGATAAATGAAAACACAAAAAAAATGAGTCATTATGGATAGGCCCTTTTGTTGTTTAAGATCTGAATGGAAAAGATTCCTATTTTTTGTAGACAATGAATGGTGAGGTACATGAATTCCCAGTGCATGGACAATTCCTGAAGCATTACTTCTCTTAGGTCCATGCACAGTAGGTTTTAGTCTGTATATAATTAGGTTTGCTTCTGTTGGTTGCTTTTGGGCTTCTTTTTGGTCTGTTCTCCAGAGTTTTATGTATTCTTGTGTTGATCTTGCAATCAACCGTCCCTAATCAGAGCCGCTGTTATCACTGTTTTGAACCTTGGGTGATTTTGTTCCATAATCGGCTAAAATCTGCAAAGTTTTGCTTAGCATTTCATGTTGCCTCTGAGTTTTTGGGTCAAAAAGGGTTTAGGGTTTTTGAAATTTAACCCTTCATATGTTCTGAAAGCCCTTGCATTCTACTTTTGTGTTACCTTTTTCCACTTAACCGGAAGGGTAGGTCCATCGTGAAAGGGTCCCCCCTTTATGAATTGCCTTAGGCAGATCTTTATTAAGTCTTTTATTTAAAACCCTTTTTCCTAAGTTTTGAGTTCTTTGTCGAGCCCCATAAAAATCATGCAGGTTTGAAGTTGATCCGATGGTGTGCGTAGATTCGTAGCCAAAAGTAGCTCGAACTTTAAGCTTCATGAAGTAGCAAAAAGGTGGCGGGCTTGGTGAAAATGGTCACAAGGAAGGTTAATAGATTATCATCTCTCGAAAGCTCTAACGAACCGCATTGTTTCATAGCTCGAAGATGTGCGAGACTTATCTTTTGCGAAGTAGCGAAAAGGTAGCGGGCTCGAAAAGTAAGCAGATCCTATGATTAAAGACCGATCAAGTCAAGATTGATCAAGTGGTCCACGTTGGTTTGTAAAGGAAATATGTGTGATATTTACCTTTTGCAAAGTAGTGAAAGAGATGGTGGACCCGGGTGGCTGGGTTAAAGAATGAAGTTAAAAATTGAGCATCTCGCTCAAGATCCAACGACCCACATTTGTTCGTAGCCAAAAGCAACATGGGGTTTACCTTTCGCGAAGTAGCGAAATGAGGTGGAAGTTGCATGACAGATGATTTGGTGGAACAACTGGATGTCCAGCTAGGGCAAATGATGATCTGTCGGTATGACATACGGCTCCAAGTAGATCGTGGATGGCCCACTTTGATTGAGTAGCGATGGTGATGAAATCCATGGCCAAAATAAAACACGTGGCTATTAAAATATGGATTTTGATAGAGTTCTTGGACTAATTGGTGGCTGACACGTCAGAGTTATCTGCCGAAAATAAAAAGGGCACGTGGACTCTGTGTAGAGGGCCCACTTTGAAGGTTAAAGGGTGTAAAGGTCACGCGTCTCAAAGGTGATCCAATGACGAACGTTGTTTTGCAGCCTGAAGATGCAAGGCGATTAACCTTTGCGAAACAACGAAAACCACTAGCGGTGACGGTTGTGTGCAGTTAGTCATAAGGGACTAGCGATCATCGCAGGGAGTAAAGATCAAGTGGATGGTGGAAGATCTAATGGTAGACATTGTTTTGCAAGGAAGAGATGCGTAGGGTTTATGCTCCAAGAAATAGCGAAAGGAAGGTAGGGCCCGATTTTAAGCAGCTTGAGCCAAGGTAAAAGATGTGTAGTTTTCTATGGATCCAAAGGATAGCATTGCTTCGTAATGAAAAAGTGCAAGGATTTTAACCTCTGTGAAATAGTGAAAGGTGAAACACTTAGAAAATTTAATGATCCCTTGGAGCCATTTTTTGAATTCAATTGTGAATTCAATCCTGAGTTGATTACCGAAGCATGCAGTTTCAATGCTTCAATTCAATGCTCAGCTACCGTATTAAGCTTCACATCAACTAAACATTAGCACCATTTTGAATAGTTTTAAAGAGGAGCCAGTGCACAGAGAAAATTTCTTCATGCAATTAGTAAGTTTTTGCATATTACTTGTTAATTATAGTCTGAATTGGTATCACTGCATGCTTGTTTTCTCAGAAGTTTGTCCAAATTGTGATTGATATAATTACATTTTCAAGATGGCACCAAGAAGGGATTTTACAAGAAAATTAAATTACCAGGACAAAGCTATCTGTGATGATTTTTTAGAACAATTAACCGTGTCCACAAATGTCGCAGCCATAATTAAAGAATTGGTACCCAAAGCCCCACGTCTAAGAATTGGAGATGATTTGTATGACAAAGGCAACTGGCTTAGGGATCCACAGATAGGGATATCCGGTCTGGGTCTTTTCAAAGTAGTATTTGATCAGAGACATGCCCTTTGATGAACACTAAGAGGGGGGGTGAATTAGTATACCAATTAATATTGAACTCAAACACTTAAACAGTTTAGCAGTAAACCGGTATAACAAATTTACTAACAAATCGGTTAAAAGAAATGCAAACCAAACAATAAATAAGACATTCAACCATAGGAGCACAATCACAATAACACAAGAGGTTTTGACATGGAAACCCAAATGGGAAAAACCACGATGAGATGAAACTCACAAGTAGCTATCTGCAGAATAGAAACCAGACCGGTTAAGGTCAGACTGGTTAAGGTCATACAATGTTCTTCACCAGAATAGATCCTATTAGGAATCTCTATATCTGTTAGGAGATAAGTCTGATTAAAGACTACCTTGTGAGTGGATTTCAGATCCATAGTTGTGAACCAACTTGTTAGAGGATTTACAAAGGCTTTGCCAGGCCTACCCGATTAAGGGTTTCAGACTTGTCGAAGATGTGAGTAATCAACAAGTGAGTGATCTAGATACTAGCAGAGTATGCTTGGTTAGATCCTTGATAGCTCATTGTTAATGTACATTTAGCATTACTTCAGTCTTCAATATCTCCACACTCTATTTCTTCACACAGACCTAATCTTCTTCTATGATCGCACATACAAAAATCTCATCAACCACCTAAAACCCTAGACATGATGTCCTTATAAAGGAATCTGATTTCATGTCGGTCCAATAGGATTATATTGCAAGTTCCTAGGTTCAGTGCATCTGGACACATTTGGTAACATGGCACAAAATCACCACCAAAGTGTCAGTGGATGATAACTCATCACAGAAATACCGGTTCATACATTTTACCAATTACCGGTTTGTCAAAATGAAGACTGGGAAGAATGATAACAACCGCTTTGTTCCTTCATACTGCTTTGGGATCCTCGAACCACTTGAGGTCTTCATATTGCTTGAGATCGGTAAACACTTTCTGCAAAATACCGATAGTCTAAAGACTATAATACATAATACCGTTTGGAACAAATACCGGTTGAGCATAACTCATACATACAAAAAGTGATCTCAAAGCAAGTGTGTGTCCATCAATGACAATCACAACATCATTATCAAAAATGCCAACAATCTCCCCCTTTGGCATTGATGGCAACACTTAGGAAAATTTTGACATTGAAGTGTTTTACAACAAAAAAAAGTGTCATAATCAAAATTACTCCCCCTAAGCATATACACTATCTCTTTTACAGAAAATACAATGTATACTACTCCCTTAAAGAGATAAAATGAAAGTATACATTCATCAAAATTTTAAAATACAAAATACTACTCCCCCTTTGCCAACAATGACAAAAAACTACAAAATAACCCCTGTTTCTCATTATCATTAATATAATAAATGTTTATGACAGTAATGAGTGAAACTTATCAAAAACCAATTTAAAATCCTGCATAAAAGTCTTCATGGATAAAGACCATGACTCAAGTAATGAGGTAGTCACCTCACTTTCTGTTTGCATCTGGGATACCTTTTCTTTCATGGCATCAATCGTTCTCATCTCTTGAGTGACTATTAAGGTATCCAAATTGAGATAACATTTCTAAAGTATTTGCAATTTGGGTAGTAGAACTAGTTGAAGTTCCTGCAAATCTCTACTTCAATTCTGGCAGACTGGAGGTGAAACCGGTGAACAGTTTTCCCATATGTAGTGAAGGAATCATAGGGCGTCTTGAAGGTGCTTATATATGCTTGCAAATCAGATTGCAGTTTTTCCTACTATGCAAGCACATCATCACAAAATAGATGGGGTTGGCTTATCTTGCTAATTAGAAGTTTTTCCTCATCCATAGCATCTCTTATGTCCTTCTATTCTTTCTGAAGTTTAGACCAAAGCTCATTCAATTTCTTCACTAAGGCAGTGTTTAGTGCCTTTTGATGCTTCTTCTGTGCATTAGCTTTAGTAACCTCTTCCAAGAATTGTACCTGGTCTTCCACAACTGTACATAGAAGTTTTAGTTGGGCCAAAGAGGAATCAGTACTAGTGAGGTTAGTACCGAGAATCAAACTGGTAAGAGTTTCAACCATAGTTTGAATAACATCTTGCTCCTTTTTCCTCCTTAATGCTTCCAGTCATTCTAGTGCAAGCTTAATGCTTTGGAGAAACTCCAATTCATTTGTAGATTGGAGGTCAATAGGACTAGTGATGTCAGCTGGTTTGGCTTGACCACCGGTTGCCTTTGGGGTCTCCACTTGTGTGCTCCTTGCTGCTTCCTTCTTCTCTTCGACTCTTTACTTTTCCTCTTCTACCTTCTTTTTCTCCTCCACTTCTTTCTTTTTCTTCTCTTCTTCCTTCTTTCTATCTTCTTCTTTCTGCTTCTCTTCTTCTTTCTTCTTCTCCTCTTCGTGTTTCATCTTCTCCTCTTTCTGTTTCTTCTTCTCTTCTTCATGTTTCTTCTTCTCCTCTTCCTGTTTCTTCTTCTCTTCTTCCTATTTCTTTTTCTCTTCATCTTGTTTCCTCTTCTCTTCATCTTTATTTTTCTTTTCCTCTTTCTCCACTTGCTCGTTGTGAGCCTTTTCTTTGTCTCGTTTCTTCTTCTTTGCCTTTTCTTTATCCTATTTTTCTTTGTCCACTCTCTCTTTATCAACCTTTTTGCTTTGCTGCATCTGGAGTGACATTTTCACCATCAAAAGCATGAATGTCAATAGTGTCCATTTGTTTAGTAACCGATTCTCCTTCACTATCATATACACCATCTGGTTTTCTGGTTTCCAATTCTTGTTCAGTCTTCTTGTTCGCTTTAGACACTTGGTGCAACCTCAGAGCGGCTTTGGCATGGGAGTGTGTATCTTTCACCACTTCAAAGACTTTGCCTTCTAGTAATAAGAGTCTTCTTCTTCTCATGAAGAAGAGGCCTTTGTACTTATCCATGATTTCATAAAGCTCAGAATTTGACACATCAGGAAAATACTGTGCAAAGATTTCCTCTCTTATTTCCTAGCCTTTTCAATGGAAATGTGCCATTTGTTATCTAAAGAATTGTATAACGAATCTGCTGTCATAGATCTAATTTCTAATGGCAACTAGTCATTAATATAGATATTGAATAACTTACTGTTCAACTTCCTTCTTTTCATTATCATTAAAATCATCAAAATGATCTATTAGATCACTTAGCACTTTTATCCTAACATTCTTGATAGTCCTTTGACAATGTGTCAATGGTTTGTAAGAGGAAATGTCTATATTTACCGATGCTGACGATGTCGGTTTATTGCTGGTTGTCTTTGCCTTCTTCCTTGTTTGCATAGTCTTTTTAGGCTGCACTTCAGGTTCTGTATCCTCAGAATCTGGTGAGGTACTCTTAATCTTCTGCTTTCTTTCAAAAACCTTGGCGGGTGCAACTTTCAGTTTCTTCTTGGTCGGTGACCACTTGGTCACTTTAGGACTGGCAGAGGTAACCGGTGCCAATACCGATGGCATTGCCTTTCCCTTCTTCATTGAAGGCTCTTCAACTAGTGTTACCCTTTCCAAGTAGGTGCTGGTTCTCTTCTTCTTTGGATCAAGAGGCAAGGCAAGTAGGGTAGAGGCATACCCATCTAGCATGTCATACATCACCTCATATCCCATGGGTTCAAATTTTTCCTTTCTGAGCTCCACCACCTCCATTATGCACTCATCTACTCTGATGATAAAGTAGATGTCCTCTTCATACTTCTTAACAATATCGCCAGATATTCTCATTCGCTGGCTCTTCTTCAGCTTGAATTCATCAAATTATTTATTCAAGACTTCAGGATAACCGATTCCCACCACTTGTAGACTTCCTCTAATTTGTTTGGTAACTGGTTGGTCAGCAGACCATTGAATATCACTGACTCCCAGAAAATAGCCTTGAAAGTAGAAAAACAGACCTACCAAGAGTTGTCCAAATTTAAATCTGATGGCATTGTCTTGTTTGATAGACTTCAGGTTTACCAAAAGTTGCATCTTCATACAGGTGCATAGATCAAATGAGGCATCTTCCACTATCATTCTGTAGGTAGCATTTACCATAGCAGTAGAGACAGAGTCGATTCTGCTAGCATGGAATGTCCAGTATCCGATCACCATGCAGGCATACTTGACCAAATCATCCTTGATGGTGTTGACGGTCATTCCCCGTTGGTCGCTCACAGAATCGGTGAGCTTGGTCATTTCAATCTTGATGACTTTTCTTAGGGCTGGCACCTCACCAGTGTTGTAGAAACTGGTGATGGCATGAATAGCTTCAGGTGTAATGTTGTGTGTTCTTTCGAGATACATCTTGTTGCCATGCACTCTGCTCAAGATGATGCGGATGTGATCTTTCGTAAATTCTTCAAGAAAGTACACCACATTGTGAAGTTTCTTCCTCTCCAAGATGTTGTATTCTAGTTTGATCTTTTTGTCATCCCCACATAATAGACCTAGCTAGGAATGGATCACTAGAGATCCTAGGTCTTCCAATTTACAATCAATGTACCCTGAAATATCATCTTCCACTATGACTCCAACGGTTTTCTGGGATAGGGCATTGTATTTTATTTTCTGTTGGATAAAATCCACTAAATCAACAGGTGCACTAGGACTGGAGTACAATGCATAAGCCATAATTAACTAATAAACAAGGATTTCAATAAATACCTTCATAATTTTGAAATTTAGGGTTTTTCAATATAGTGCACACTTCACCACTTTGATTGTCTAAATACCGCTTAGTGTTCTTCGCTGATAGGTTGCAAGTACCTTAGAATTCCTCTGCAAGATTTCAATTCACTCTGAATCGTAAGTCAAATCACCTTTGGTCGCTCTGCACTTGAAAATTTCTTCACTCGCAAATTGATAAGTGAAAATGACTTGAAAATCCCTTTTAAACAAATTCTTCACCTACCATAATAAATGCTCCACCATTAGGTTATAAACCCTAATTTTGCCTTTTACCATTTTCGATCTTCTACTGATTGACAGGTAACACATACCGATTAAGGTCTTTTACCGGTGTAAACCGGGGGTTCAAAACATTTCACCGATCTCTTCCCCCTAAGCTTTTCTGAAGCTTAGTTTGCCGGTTCAACGACTTCCACACTAGGTGCAGAAACCGGTTCTTCTTGTGACACTTCTTCAGGTTTCTTCTTCCATGTTGTCTTCATATTTTCTTGAATAGTTTCAACATCAATATTTCCTTCTAGAGTGACCGGTATCTTATCTGATATGTTCTTTCTCATTCTACAGGTTCTAGTAGGGTGTCCCAGTTTGTTGCAATGATAGCATACCATTCTAGGTGTTCTCCAAGGTCCATTGTTCATTCTACCATTCTTCCTCCTACATGTTGTAGCAGTGTGACCGCTACAATGGCAAATCAAACAGGTTGCTCTCCAACTGGTTGTTGCTCGATAGCCACCACCACCTGACTAATGGTCATAGGTATTATACCGGTTTGAATTATGGTTCACAAAGGATTTAGGAAAAATTCCTTGACTCCTTTGAGGATACCTTCCAGTGTTGTGTATAACTGACCTGCATTCAAATTCTCTATGCCTAAACTTGTTGCATGCATAACAGTTACCATTGAATCTATTGGATCTAGGCTCATTGTTTAGAAAGTAAGGAAAATTATTGTAAGCCTTATTTCTATATACATTAGCAGTATGTCCTTCCTTGAGACAATTAAAGAAAACAAGTTTAAACTTTTTCTTACCTTTATCCTTTGGTGCTAGTTGCTTCTTTGATGCTCCATATTTTGGTCTAAAGGTCTCACCTTCCTCATAACCATAAAAATGAAGTCCAGTGGTATTCTTTACCGGTTTTGCTGATTCAAGCTTTTGTTCTAGCTTAACATTACTCTTATTTAATTTGACAAGTATTTCCTTTGACTAAGTGAGTTCCTTGGAAATAGCAGCATTGGATTCCTTCAAGGTTGCATTCTTAGAAATAGCCATGTTTAGTTCACCTTGCATTTCTTCTTTTTCTACTTTACTCTCTTGGAGATGAGCGGTAAGTGCACTGATTTCTTGCTTCAGCCTAGAGATCTCATGAGCTTTGTCTTTTACCAGGTCTTTAGCTTTCCTCTGGTTCTCAAGCTCTTGACATATTCTGATAGTCAGTCCTTCCAGTTCCCTTCTTAGGTTGGCATTATATTCATTCAATTTTTCAACTTCTTCAACTAGGGCTTCCATGTTTGCTTCATCACAAGAACTATTTTTAGTAAGCTCCATCAGTTTTTCAGCATGTTCTCTTCTCTTTGCTAGAGAGGCTTTATACTTGACTTTAAGTTCATCAAAGGCTTTCTCAATCTGAGTGAGATGATGAGTAAGCTCCCTCATAGTGTATTCCCCCATATCTCCTTCCAAGTGGTTAAACTTATAGAAACGTTGGCTCTGATACCAATTGATGAATACTAAGAGGGGGGTGAATTAGTATACCAAAAAATACTAAACTCAAACACTTAAACAACTTAGTAGTAAACTGGTATAACATATTTACTAACAAACCGGTTTAAAAAAATGCAAACCAAACAACAAATAAGGCATTCACCCATAGGAGCACAATCACCATAACACAAGAGGTTTTGACGTGGAAACCCAAATGGGAAAAACCATGGTGAGATGAAACTCACAAGTAACTATCTGCAGAATAGAAACCAGACCGGTTAAGGTCACACCGGTTAAGGTCATAGAATGTTCTTCACCAGAACAGATCTTGTTAGGAATCTTGATCTCTGTTAGAAGATAAGTCCAATTAAAGACTACCTTATGAGAGGATTTCAGATCCATAGTTGTGAACCACCTTGCTAGAGGATTTACAAAGGCTTTGCCAGGTCTACCCGGTTAAGGGTTTCAGACTTGTCTAAGATGTGAGTAATCAACAAGTGAGTGAACTAGATAATAGCATAGTATGCTTGGTTAGATCCTTGATAGCTCATTGTTAATGTACATTTAGCATTACTTCAGTCTTCAATATCTCCACACTCTGTTTCTTCACACAGACTTAATCTTCTTCTATGATCGCACATACAAAAACCTTATCAACCACCTAAAACCCTAAAAACCCCTAAAACCCTAGACATGATGTCCTTATAAAGGAATCTGATTTCATGTCGGTCCAATAGGATTGCATTGTAAGTTTCTAGGTTCAGTGCATCTGGACACATTTGGTAACATGACACAAAATCACCGCCAAAGTGTCGGTGGATGATAACTCATCACAGAAATACCGGTTCATACATTTTACCAATTACTGGTTTGTCAAAATGAAGACTGGGAAAAATGATAACAACCGCTTTGTTCCTTTGTACCGCTTTGGGATCTTCAAACCACTTGAGGTCTTCATACTGCTTTGGGTCTTCATACCGCTTGACATCGGTAAACACTTTCTGCAAAACACGGATAGTCTAAAGACTATAATACATAACAGGTTGGAACAAATACCGGTTGAGCATAACTCATACATAGAAAAAGTGATCTCAAAGAAAGTGTGTGTCCATCAATCACAATCACAACATCGTCATAAAAAATGCCAACACCCTTTCCCCAATGAATAGTATATGGGAATTAGATGTAAGAAAGCTCATAGTCCCTAGGGTTTCCATGGATATAGATTTGTTAACCCGGATTGCATACAATTATGACCCTGTGGCTAAATATATCATGAATGTGAATGGAAGAGCTTTATTTGAGATCAATGATGATGAATTTAGGAAGGTGTTTAAGCTCAGCGAGCTATCAAATTACTTAGAGCCTATCAATTTTGAAACACTAGCCTAGGTTTATAGTGTGCAGAGAGATCACCTCAGGAGTGGCCCTTTGAAGGAGTTTTTTGTCAAAATAGGAGGGCTAACTGTTGTAGGCCCTAGTACCATGGAACCTTTCTCTCTAAATTTGTTTACTCTAAGGGCTAAAGGCATGTATTGGTCACTATGTCAAATCTTTGGGGAAGATGCTGAAACAACTACGCCAACCCATTATATGCTAATGATAGCACAGATTCTGAACCCCTCTCTAGCAGTAACATTTGATTATGCACCTTATCTCACTGATGCAATCCATGCAAGACTAATAGGGATAAAAAGTGGTAAGGTAGACAAACCTTTTGGATGGTACTCCCTTCTCATGCATATGTTTTTATTTAAAGGTGTTGATTAATTTGCTAGTGAAATGGGTCTAGTTAAGGAAAAGGAAGGTGAAGAGATGCATGCACAATCATGGAGCACCATTTTGTCCCCAAAGATCTTTTAGAATTCCTTAGGCCTAAGGAATTTGCTGAAGGTATCAAGATTGTGCACAATTGGGGTGACATATACTTATACCCTGTCTCTACAGTTTTCAGAGTTTATGGTTTCAGAGGCACTCCATATTAATTTCCCTATCAAGTCCCATTGAAGATAGGAATTGCAGAGGTCCTAAGGAAAATTGGGGGTGTGCAAGAGGCAGAGCTAACAAATAGGGGAAAAGGGACCATTTTCCCAACTGTCACCATGGCTCATCAATTTGTAATCACCAAAGGTGGTTGGAAACACTTTGATGAATTCTTTCACCCATATAGGTTGTCTACTCTAGTATCAAAGGTTGCTGACCCTGAAGATTTTTTCAATGGCATGTTCAGGAAGAGAGCAGTATGTAAAGGTAGGCCACACCAATTTCATTTCCCTGAGGATCTGATTAGAAATGAATTCAATTTGGATGAGCAGGAATTGAGGAAAGAAAAGTGGGTGGCATACAAAAGGGCTCTTGATTTTATTCATCAATTTGATAGTAGTTATGACCCTCTTTCTATCTTTAATCCCTTTGAGGAGAAGATTACATTCTTAATTCTTTATTTTGAAGACCTAATGCAAACTTTGAACAAAAAGAGGGAACCTATAATAAGAGATAATCATGACAATTCTAAGTTGGTTCTAGCTAAGCCTGCCTTTGCTAAGGCCATCCCTCTGGGTAATTATGAAATTCATAAGAAGCCAAAATATATTTTGTTGGTGCCAGTAACAGGTGAGCCCTCTACTTCAAGAGGAAAGAGAGCAATAAAAGATGTCATTGAAATCCAAGACTCTCCTAAGAGGCAAAGAATGGGAAGAGGTACAAACAGGTGAGTCTTTGTACTCTCCATCTCAATCCCCTATCCATATAGGAGATGAACAGGAAATGGTAGAACAATTATTGTAGTTAGGGAGTCTTGGGGAGATTGCCTATACATATGAGGAAACACAAGAGGGGATGCCAGAAGAGCCATCGAGTGCTGAGATGAAGTTAATTGTTGATGAGTTCAAAGGTAAAGAGCTAGACCTTGTTGTCAAGCAAGCCAGTGAGGAGTTCCTGGTTGATAGTAATTTTGTCACAACAAGGGCCTTCATGCACTTTGTCTGGAAGAAAAACATTGAGCAACTCAAGGCAAGGTGTGAAAAGAGAAATAATGAGAAACCCCACAAAGATGCAACTTTAGTGGAGGAAGAAGTAAAGCAAGAAATCATTGCAGAATTTAAAGCCATCACTCTTGAAAGAGGAAGAGAAATGGTGTCAAAGGTTGGTGTTTTAATTCTCCTTGAATGGGATATAGTAGATGCCTTGGTACTTGAAGTGGTCAGAAAAGAAACCAAGCCTATGGAAGGAGTGACTTTCAGCAAGGATAATGCTGCTTTGGTCATGTGGTCCTTAAAGAGGGATGAGAGTAGAAGAAGAAAGGAAACCTCAGAATCCAGTTTCCTAGGAGGTATGATAGTGAAGAGAGTCCAAGATACAAGGGTGGTGGAAGCTATCAAAATAGTTCTAGAAACTACAAAATTCAGTGTGGTAGTGGCTAAGAAAGAAGCAAAGGAGACAACTGATCTCCAAGTGAAACTAAAAACAATTCTTAAGGCTGATAATGAGGCCAAAGGAGAGATAGCCAACAAGAATAGTATTATTGCTAGATTATAGAGTCAACTGGCAAGACAATACCAGAAAGGTAAGTCCTCAACTCTAATGATTGCATCTTCTCCAACAAGACCTCCACCCACCAGTCCCATCATCGAATTTCCCCCTTCTCCTATGTCTTCTTGTTTTTAACCAGTCGAGGCCATTCAACATGAATTGGAAAAGTTAAAACAGGCTCAAGTCCTATTTGCAAATAAATATGAAGAAAAGGTAAAGGCCACAGTTTTGAGTTTTGCTAATACAGTAGAAGCCCCCATTGTGCACACTAACATGAAGAGAATTTTGGATATTTTGAGTGAGTGGAATGAAGACAAGGCTACTTTGGAGCCAATTTTAGAGAAGTGGATGCCTAGGGAAGTGGATTTAGAACTTATGTGTGTATCTTATGATGAGGCAAGATATGATGTCATTATTAAATCCATAAGTGAGCTAGCGAAAATCATGACCAGGCTATCAGAAGGAAGAGCTGGTGTAGAGAGAAAAGTGAATTTGTACAAGAAGGAATATACTCAGCATAAATTTGAATTGTTTCCCAGGGGTTTTGTTAGTCCAGATCAGTTGAAGGACAAAAAAGTATGGCTTGATGAGTTAGGAGCTAACTTGTCTCTAAGGGTGAATAAAATCATCAATACATATGACACATCTCTGTTTGTCAAGAGAGTTGAGGAAATAGAGAAGATAAAATCACATTACGTTTCTTGGAATCATGGGTTAAGAAAGTGAGAAATTCTTGGAAAAGTTTAGTTAAGTTGAAAGAAAATATTGTTAGCTTCTCATGGCCTATTGATGACATGTTCCAAGAGTGGACAAGAAAATATGCGGTGCAAGAAGAGGAAGTCCCAAAATAGTTAGAAGATGCTACAACTAATAACCAACTAAAAGGCCACTAGGATTGAAAGAGATTTGTAACTTCTTTTGAAAATGGCAGTTGTAACAAACTATTCTTATGAATGTCCAAAGCTTGTATGCATCCATAATGTTATAAATGGATACCAGGACTAAAGAATAGATGATCGCAATAATTTTGTAAAGAGGCTCTGGCAAAATATATTTAGGGTTTTTCTGATGTTTTTTGGAGATCATTCTGAGTTATGTAAACTTTGATGGAGGATATTAATATACAAACCAGAATATTTTGAGTCTTGATTCATGTTGTCTTCTTGTTTGTGTGATTGGTTACCATTTTGATTAGATGATCTAGGGTTGTTTAATTAAATAAGTTGCCAGGCAATTTTACGAAAATGTTTTAGGTTGTTCTCTCAAGGAGGGAAATTAAATACACTTAAATCTTCTCGTTGGTGATCAATAACTTTGCTTGAATTTGATGGCTGGTGAGAGTTTATATATGTAAGGCATATATAGATTTAGTTAAGAAAAATGTAATGAAATGTATGTGAGTTTATTCTATCAGTTCTTGTTCAATTCTGAATGACTCTGAGGCCCGGATAAGGCACTGGTATAAATTGTTGCAGCTCATGACCTTCTTGTTGATCAATAAAAAATGAGCACAAGTCTTACTTTTATTTTCAATTATGTTCAAAGAGATAGGGTTTGCAGAGGTTGGCATTGGTTTTCTCTGTAATTCTTTAATTGCATTTGTGAAAAAATGATCACAAAGGGTATACCCACCTAAGCTAAGTGGAAGCTTAAAGTGTAGAAGGTTTCTATATAAACCTTGTTATATGTTGTCTTTTGTTTTTGTTTCCTATTGTTTCTCTCCATAAGTACCTTAAGGCTGGAGAATTCTTGCAGAGGATAAGGAAATCCAAATTTGAGACTAACATGGGCCATGCATTTTGGCACACTTATAACAAGAACTGCACTATCTACAGAAATAGATAACTGACCGATTAAGGTCTACAAATGCTCTGCTAGGAGCAGATCCTATTAGAGATCTCAATCTCCGTTAGGATCTATACCTGGTTAAAGGTAACCTCAGTGGAGGATTTACATCCAAGTTAATGAATCACCTTGTTAGAGGATTTATACAATGAAGCTTGTTAGAGCTTACCCGATTAAGGGATTTTATTGATGTAGTTGTTAAAGAACAACAGTGGTGATGATCCATGAATAGCACCTTTTGCTGGTTTAGATTCTTTTCTACACATACATTACTGCATCACCGACATACTCTACACTTCCTTCAACAAATTGCATCAACTCCAACTCATAACATAACTTGTATCTTCTATCTCAAATATATCATCATAATGTCTTTTTATAGATATTAGATTTCATGTCGGCTCTTGAAACTTGACATAATTTCTTATGTTCAATGAATCTAAACAATCTTCCTCAACATGACACAAATCGCCGCCATAGTGTCAGTCGATGATAGCACATCACAATCAGTGATAACTGATCACACAAAATGGGAAACCAGTTAGAACTCCAATACCAATTAAGTGTTGACCACTTCAAACTCACATACTGATTCACTTGAATTCATACTAGATGATTGTCTCCACACACCTACTTGACTTTATCTGTTGCATATCGAAACTAGTAACTTTGGAACTAAACAAAATCGATTGACTTAACTAAATATACCAATTATCTACATATACTAGTTTAGACATCTTCATATCAGTTAGACTTCTTCATACATATGATACTAGTTAACAATACAATGACTCAATAGTATACTAGTTTATCTTAACTATGACAATCGAAATAGATGTATCATCAATGACAACACATGAAGTCATGAAATACAAAAATCATCATCAAGCCAACATTCTACCTCTTTGGCATTAATGGCAACACTTAGGAAATTTTTTGTCAACTAAGTGTGCAAAACAAAAATTGACTCCATGACATAAACTCCCCCTTAGCAATTGCATGCCATTACAAAAATGATCGTTACTCCCCCTTAACATTACATACAAAATTTTTACTCTTAAACAAATTATACTCCCCTTTGACAACAATGCCAAATAAATAAGTAAAGTACATACATTACATCAGAATTTGTCATCAAAAACTACATATATATATATACATATAAGAGTTTTGAAGTCTTTACAATGTAATTCTCAAGAAAATGTCATTGAAATGAAACTTTAACTGCTTAAGGTTATTGTCCTATGTTTCTAATAGTGTCTTAGTGATTTTAACATGTGTGAAAATCTATGCAGCAAATTCTTCCATAGCATCAACAATGCCAATCTCTGGGGTAGTCAAAATTGCGTCAGACACCTTATATGCTCTCTATAAGATTTCAACTTTCAAAATTAACTGGTTCTTCAACTCCTTCAAGGATCTTATCTGCTTAACCTGTTCAAAACAATAAACTTCTAATATGTGTTGTAAGGCATCAACAGATTTACCAAAATTCAAAGTGGAATCCTATACTGATATGTATGCATCACTTATCCTATCTAGTTCCTTCTCTATGTCTTCTCTCTTTTTCTTTAAGTTGGAACAAAATAATTATACTTTAGATATAGTGGCCAAAATATTACCGCCAGTTTCTATTCCAGTTATCAAAAGATCTTTGTTCATTGTTAAAGCAACCTTGCCTTTGTCAATTTCTGAAATCAATTATTCTCCCCTTCTCTTCCTGCAATGTTTTTCTACTAAAGGATGAGCTTCCTCTTCAAGTGATTTTAGTCTTTCATTGGCATCAACAACTAACTGTCCAAGCTTAGCAATAGGGGTGGATATATTATCTGTATCAGTCTCCAGTAGGAGACTTGACAAAATGTCAACAATAGTTTGAATGGTCTTTGCTTCTCATTTCTTCTCTTTCAACCTCTTCTTAAGTGCTCAAGAATGCATAGTAGTAGAAATCTCCATTAATTCAAAGGCACTCAAATTATCCATATCTATAGGACCTTTTATGTTGATTGAGTCATCATCATTATCCTCAACTATTGTTTTCTTCTTCTTCTCTAGTTTTTCTTTCCTTGTCTCTGGTTGTTCCTTCTATGTTGTTGTAGTGACTGGTGGCAGTTGACTTTCAACATTATTTTCCTTTACCGATGGTGGTTTCATGTCCACACTTTGATGCAGAGAATCATACAAACCAAATGATCAATAGGATCCTTTATGATCCTTTCAACATTCATTCAATAATATCTTTGAACAAAGGCAACTTATAAAGAAAACCACAACATTGCTGTCTTCAAGACAGTCTTTAAAGATTGAATTATTTGACCAATCAAAACTCCAAACCAAAATTTCTGGAAAATACAATGTTTGTAGATAACTACATTATCTATCATCTTATAAAATCTTAAGGTCTGATAATCTCATTTGATTCCCCAAACAATTATTTTTTAGACTATAAATTCTGATCCATGTCTCTGTCATAATCCAGATTTAAAACTCCAACCCCTGCCTAGGGCATCATATATCTTTCTCAAAACAATTTCAAATGATACCAAACCAATTCCATCTGAAGAATATATGAATCTAGTTTTTGAATATGTAAACTATTTATTTTTACCAATCATAAATAATTATACCATCACAACTCTTTTCCTGCAACTCCATTGAAGAGGGTTTAAAACCAGTCTTCATTAAAAATGTCATAGATTCCACAAATCATCATGAAATTGAACCAAACCAAAAGGAAATGAAATATTACTCAAATATCTTTCCAATGAATATAATTAGAGTTCTTTAATCTTCCATATGCGTTCTTACCATGCATTTCACTATGACTGTTCTCAAAAATCCTGAATCTGCAAATACTAACTTTCACGAAAAATATCATAACTTCCTCCATAGTTAATAAAAATTGATCAAACCAAAAGTATAGGAAAGAGGATTCAATATACTATCTAACCATTACTATATTACAGGGTTTCCAGGCCGTACATGGCCATACAAGGCCTGGAAACAACAACTTAACAAAAAAAACCAATCAAAATAAGAGATTCAAATTCACTCAATTGCTCCAAAATGTTCTCCTCTTTCTCTATTCTCTCCCATATGATTTGGTTCGAACAATACATCATATTTATACATATTTAGGTAGTTAGAAACCACTTAACCACCCTTATGACCTTTCATCTTCCTTCTGACAACTTTTAATGCCTTTTTGCATTGTTTCATGCTTTACAATTTTTATGCATTTTGACAACTTTTATGACACTTAATAAAAATGACTCCACACTTTGTAAAATCACCCTAGACATGTCCAAATAACCTATTTAAGACCTTTTACATGATTTTTAGCCTTTATTAGACATTCTTTCATATTTTTGTCTTCTTGATCAAACTAGGACCTTAACATAACAATATTAACAATGTCATATAAATGGCTTCACATAGCCTTACATTTAGACTCAAATACATCACAAATGAATAAAATATATTTTAATACATGATATAAGGACTCTTAAACTCATTTATCTCTTGTACTTTAGGTGCCTCTGCACCACACTTTGTTCAATAGTCGGTGCTTCCTTTGCTTTCTATTCCTTAACCATATCTGGTACCTATTCTTTTTCCTTAATTGGTTCATTATTGGTATTGGTTATATTAACAATATCCTCAGTATCCTTAGTTTCATCAACAAAGAATATGATAGGTGGTGCATTAGTGTCATTCTTATCCTTATCAGTGTAGATTTCATCTGGTGCAATTCTAAAAATAGAAAAACAAACTAATCAAAAGTTACCCAAACTTGAACTTTTGATTTTTGTCATTTGTGATCATTTCTAGATTCAACATTAGCTGACTCCACATTTCCTTACACAGATCATAATCTGCATCTTCCTTTATCATATGGTAGGTAGCATGTACGATAGCCCATGACACATTATTCATTCGGCTAGAATGAAATATTCTGTAACCAATAACCATTGTAGCATATTTGATTGCTTCATCTTCAATGTTACTGACAAACATATCACAACCATCACAAGTGGTCTTTGTCAGTTCAATGATAGTATTCTACAAGATTTTCCTCAACTTGGGAACTTCACCAATTTGACAGAATCTGGTCACAACATGAATAGCCTCCTTGGTGGTAGTAAGAGACCTATCTAAATACATGTTCCCTCCATGAACACGGCTTAGGATGATTTTGATGTGCTCTTCCTCAAATTCCTCAGGAAAATAAACTGCATTGTGAAAACCTTTCTCATAAACCCTAATGTACTTGGGTTTAATCTTCCCATCCTTGTTGCACAAAGATTTCAGCTAGGAATAGATTGCCAATGAACCTAAATCTTCAATCTTGCAATCTATATAACTTGACATATCACCTTTAATGAAAACTATTTGGGTTACCTTTGATAATGCATTGTATTATTCTATCTTGTTCAGCCCCATAGACTCAATGGCTTCAGCAGTGATAAAAAGACTCTTTGCCAGTGTAGATGATGATGTCATTCCAAATAACTTTGATTCAAGAGAGGAGATTGATCAAATACCTTGTTTCCTTCGCATTGCTAGGATTTCCGATTGCTCTCTCGCTTGCACACTAGATTCGCTTTTCTTTGCTTCAAATCCGATCCAACTTCTCACTTAGTTGATCAAATTTGTTCACAATTTGCTGGGAATGCTCTATTTCTCTCTACAAGTGCTCACAAAATTCTCTTCAAATGCAATAGGGTAAAAATGACTTAGCGAAACTGCTTTTTATTAATTTTATCCATTGCATTAATTGCACTACTGATAGGTTGAAAAACCCTAATTACCACTTAACAAACTTGCCTTTACCGGTAGGTATACTAACCGATTGATTGAGTGATAGCAATATAAAAATTCTCATATTCCAACTCAAAATGCAAAATTTACTTACTATACTTTCTTCAAGGGGTCCGAAAAAGGATTTACCGATATGCTCCCCCTAAGCTTGTTGAGAAGCTCAGTTTGCTAGCGTTTGGATTCTCCACACTAGGTGAAGTATTTGGTTCTTTTGATGGTTTGTCCTCAATTTTCTTCTTTCAGATCCTATTCATCTTGGCTTTGGTTTCCTCAATATCAACCTTCTGCTTTCCTTTCTAGTCTGAAGGATGATTCACTAGTTGGTTCTTGTTTGTTCTACAAAACTTGGCAATGTGTCCTGATTTATGAAAATGATAGCAGGGCATTCCTGATGCTCTCCAAGGTCCTACATTGCCCCTTCTTGTTCTTCTTCTGTAGTTTATAGGCACATGTCCAAAGTTGTTGCAAATTGAACAAGTCACATTGACTCTCTTTTCCATCTCATAAGGGCTAGATCGGTTAACATAGGGTCTTTGCCAATTTGTGTTCCTCTGGTCAGTGATATTCCTACTCCAATCACCAATAGGTCTTGGATTCATGTGAAGTGTAGGATTATTTGCTCCATATCTGCATTCATTTGATCTATGCCCATACCTATTGCATGTATAACAATAACCAATATTTGCATAGATTTGCTTCTACAAACATTAGCAATATGTCTTGGCTTATGATAGTTAAAGCAAATAGGTTTGTAAGCTTTCTTACCACTAGGATTTTGAGCCTTAGGAGAAGTTTTACCTTCATGCATGTCACTCTTGGTATCGGAAGATTCACCCTTATTAGATGTATTGTATCCTAACCCAGATGTATCACCCTTCATCCTTTGAGATTGGATATGTTCATCCAGCATAGAGGAGCTCTTGTTGAATTTATCAAGCTTCTCATTGGCCTCAACAAGTTCCTTTGTAAGATCTTCATTTTGCTTCATAAGAGTCTCTCTAAGAGACATTTCTATTTCAAGTTATGACTGTAATTCTTCTTTTTCTTCTTTTTCATCATGCCAATGTTCATATAGAGTTGCATTCTCCTGCTTGATCTTAAAGATTCCATGCTCCTTATCTTTGATTCGATCTTCAGTTGCCCTCCTAGCTTCAAGTTCTTGACTCATATAGATTGTAAGGGCTTCAAGTTCTCTCCTTAGGTTAAGTTTCTCACCATTCAGTGTCTCCACTTCTTCAACCAGTGTATCAATGTTCTCCTCATCTGAAGAGCTACTGTCAGATATCTCCAATAATTGCTCAGTTAGTTCTTTCCCTTTTGCTTGTGAAGCCTTGAATTTTCTTCTTAGGGTTTCTAGCTCATTCTTAGTTTCAACAAGTTCTCTATCCATCTCTCTATAACTCATATCCCCCATAATGGCTTTAGGGTTTCCTTCCAAGCGGTTAAGCCTTAAGGAAGTTAGGCTCTAATACCAATTGATAAACTTATAAAGCACTGAGAGGTGGGGGGTGAATCAGTGAAAGCTAAAATAGTAACACTTTAATTATAGATTGGTACAAACATTTAACTAGTTTACTAGTGACTTAACATATAATCCAAAGTGTTATAAAAGTATTCACCACAAGCAAAACATTCACCATAACAGAAAAATTTATACATGGAAAACCCAACTAGGAAAAACCACGGTGAGATAGAACTCACAAGTTAACTATCTGCAGAAATAGATAACTGACCGGTTAAGGTCTACAAATGCTCTGTTAGGAGTAGATCCTGTTAGAGATCTCAAGCCCTATTAGGAGCTATACCTGGTTAAAGGTAACTTCAGTGGAGGATTTAGATCCAAGTTAATGAATCACCTTGTTAGAGGATTTATACAATGAAGCTTGTCAGAGATTACCCAGTTAAGTGATTTTATTGTTGTAGTTGTTAAAGAACAACACTGGGAATGATCTAAGAATAATACCTTCTGCTGGTTTAGATCCTTTTTTTCACATACATTACTACATCACCAACATACTCTTCAATTCCTTGAACAAATCGCATCAACTCCAACTCATAACATAAATTGTATCTTCTATCTCAAATATCTCATCACAGTGTCTTTTTATAGATATTATATTTCATCTCGGCTCCTAAACCTTGACACAATTTATTAGGTTCAATGAATATGGACAATCTTCCTTAACACGACACAAATCACCGCCATAGTGTCGGTCGATGTTAACAAATCACAATCGGTGATAACTCATCACACAAACTAGGAAACTGGTTATAACACTAATATCGGTTAAGTGTTGACTGCTTCAAACTCACAGAATGATTCACTTGAAATCACACTAGATGATTATCTCCACGCACCTACTTGATTTTATCTGATGCATCTCAAAACTGGTAACTCTGGAACTGAACAAAACCAATTGACTTAACTACATATACTGGTTATCTACATATACCAGTTTAGACATCTTCATGCCGGTTAGACTTCTTCATACATATGATACTGGTTAACAATACAATGAATCAATAGTATATTGATTTATCTTAACTATGCTAATCAAAATAGATGTGCCATCAATGACAACACATGAAGTCATTAAATACAAAAATCATCATCAAGCCAACATAGTCGACATCTAGGTGACATGCAGTGAGAGAGAGATGAGGCCATATAGAGATATATGACCACGGAGGAGACCATACGGGTTGCAAGGGCTACAATTGCAGGTGATACCACATCAGGTTTTTCTTTTTGTCTCCAAGTAGGAGATGAGATAGCCTACTAGAGGAACGTCTACTATGTAGCAATACCACTAGAGCTGCGGGCAGGGAGCTATAGGAGAGCTTCACGCTCTATGACTATAGGGAGAGATAGGAGAGAAAAATCTAGTGGCGGGGTCATGGGTCCACCCACACCACCAGGGGGAGGAGGGGAAAAAGAAGGTGATCCATGAGAAGGGATTTCAAGTGCTCAAATTCCACCGAGGCCAGCCATATCCGAGGGAGGGTCTTCATCATAGCTCTCTTGATTGCCATTTCGTATTTATTTTTGTATGATGATGTAGACACCTTTGGGTGATTTTTTAGCCATATGAGATTTTGACATCATTGTATTATGACACTAATATTATTTTTTGATATATATATATATATATAAGATGATCTATCCTTGCGAAAACTATATGCATGTGTTCTATGTGATATTCTTACAAAATGTATGTAGCTATTTTATGATGCAATCTTATGTATGCATGCGGTATTATAATGCTAATGATGTGTGGATGTATATATGTTCATGATGAGATGCATTATTATTTTTGTTCCTTTTTTATGTTTTTCATGAAAATGCAGATGTGAATGTACTAAATAAAAATGGATGTATGATAATGATGTGCTATGATTATTTACAAGATGAAATGCATGATGTCTATATTTTTGTCATTTTTTATATTTATATGGAAATACAGATGCTAACAATGATATATGCAGGATGTGGTGCGATTTTAATATCTATATATATGCCTAAAATGAGATATGCTAACACGTGACAATGCAGGTACAAACTACATGAAATGCAGATACTTTTGGCATGTCATTATACTCGGTCATGTGATAATGGGCTACACGGACTCAGGAAAGGATGTTGGAGGACAATCAAGAAAGGGGGATGGAAGGTATAATATATAGAAGTGAAAGAGTGCTATTATCATCATTGAGCTTTATTATGGAAAATAGGTTATGACAATCTAGGTATAGGTTCAACCCAGAAAGTCATTGTACCCATTTGCATGGAGACCAGATAGTCACAAACAAGGAATTCCCCAGTTCATACTAGACTGATAGTGTCCTCTTATCATTGGACAAGCCATATCATTACTAAGGGACAATCCATAGGCAAATAAAATAACAGGTGAACATACCCCATCCTCTCCTTTCTAGTCAAAGACATCCTGGAGATAGAATATCTAGTCAGAGACATCCTGGAAAAAGCTAAAAGGCATGTCACCTTATAAGATGAAATAAAAAGAAAACCAAGACTTGACACCAACACACAATGAAATCCTCAAGTTATTTGTGTTTCTTGCCACATATGTTAACATGTTTGATTTGGTCACAATATTGTTATCCTAATAAAGGACAAATTACGTCGAAAACCATATTGTTGCCAAAGTCTACTGAAAGATTTGATTTGTTGAAAGCCCACTGCTACTTGCGTCTAATCTAAAACTATCTGAATTCCTGAAATTGATACTTTATTGTGAATAAGAATGGAATTTTATTGGCGAATGTTGATGCAAGTGATTTTTTATTGCGTATCATGTACGAAAAGAAGGAGGAATGAACAAACGATACTTGTCAAAACATGTGATGCTTAGGGTACCACTTCCATCACTAGATTTAAGATTTTTCCCCAGTTGCTGATTGGACCTGATTTACTATGGAAGGAAAGGGTGAAAAAAGGGGGGGTTTATTATGAATGGCTAACCAATATTAGGTAGATCAATAATAAGCCATGATGGGAATGGGTAGATTTATTATGGAGGAGTAGATTGTGAGTGTGTGCAAGGTGAAAGGATGAGATTGAATCCTGAAGGAGTGGGGACAAATGTCTCTACACATGGCACTGGTAACCTGGTTTTCACCATGGTACTTGCCCAAGGCATTGGTAAAGTGGTTTTCACCATTGGATGAATTTATTTCTCTTTAATTTTTTGATTTTTCATTTTTTTTGTGTTACAAGGCGTTTGTTTTCCATATTTTCTCCAAGTAACGATTTTTTCTATTTTTATGATTTTTTGTATTTTTGACAATGGGATATTCTAAAAAACTATGTAAAACCTATGAAGGTACATGTTGTTAATTGGATCTTCCAAAGGTTCTCCATCTTGTGTTGAGATCTGATATGTACCTGATGCATAGACTATTGTGATGACATAAGGACCGAGCCAATTTGGTTCAAACTTGCCCTTTTTCTCTCTATCCTACTGATTCTTAGGATTTTCTATGAGAACTAAATCATCCACCTCAAATGTGTGAGGCCTTACCTTATTATTATTATTATAATTGCCACTCATTCTTTGTTGATATAGTTTGAGATGACTAAAAGTAGTTTGTCTATGCTCATCCAATAATTCTAGATCTTGTAAGTGGGAGACCCTGTAATCTTCATCATTGATTAGATTGTGCAAAGAAACTCTCAGGGATGGTAACTCGACCTCAATAGGCAAGATAGCTTCGACACCATAGACAAGTGAATAAGGTGTAGCTCTAGTAGGTGTGCAAACACTTGTACAGTAGGCCCAAAGTGCGGGGTTAAGTTGGATATGCCAGTTACGACCAACATCATCGATTGTCTTTTTAAGGATTTTGAGAATGGTTTTATTTGATTCCTCAGCTTGACCATTACCTTGAGGATATTATGGGGTGGAAAAGTGATGATGGATATAGAAATGATCAGACAGTTCATGAAAATCCTGGTTTTTGAAAGGACACCCATTATTTGTGAGAATGGAAAGGGGAACACTATAGTGTCAAATGATATAATTAAGGATAAAAGTTGCAATCTGCTTTCCAGTGACTTGGGTGAGATGAACAACTTCAATCTATTTTATAAAATATTTTGTAGCTGTGATAATGAATTATAGCCATTGGAAGAAGGAGGGTGAATCTTTCTTGCAAGCTCAAGTCCCCACTAGCAAAAGGGCCATGGAGTAGCAATTGGTTGAATTTCCTATGTTGGTGCATGAATAAGGTCTCTATGAATCTGACATTGCTTACACTTTCTGACAAACTAATATGAGTCTTTTTCCATAGTAGGCCAGTAGAGTGAGTACCACATATACCTTGGCTAATTTTTGACCACTAGAGTGAGTACCACATATACCTTTGTGAACATCATGTAACACAATTTGAGCTTCGTCACTCTCTAAGCATGTAAGAAGAGTACCATCTAGACCCCAACAATAAAGGGTATCGACTAAGATGACATATCAAGAGGATTGTCAGATGAAGGTACGACGCTAATTGTTGGAAAGATCAGGTGGAAGGATATTGTCATGGAGATAAGTGAAAATGGCATTGTACCAAGGGAAATGGGGACCAACAACACATATCATCTCGGTGGGAGTAATTTCATATGAGGGAACCAAAAGATTATCTACCAAGAACTCATAAAAATTTTCATTTGAGGCATATCGATTAATAAATCTATGGTAGCCATGGAATCTGCAGCTCAATTGTTATCCCTTGGAATTTTCTCAAAGACTATCTGCATGAAATATTGCTTGAAGTCATCCACCATTTTCTTGTAAGGAATTAAATTTTCATATTTATTGTAATAATCATCATTTAATTGATGAATTACCAGTTGAGAGTCCCCCCAAAAATGAAGTTTTTGGATCTTCCACTGAATTGCCATTCATAGTCCTGTTGTTAACGCTTCATTTTCTTCTATGTTGTTGGTGTAAGGGAAGGAAAATTGGTATTCTACCATGTTGTGTGTATGAACCATCAAATTATAATTTCCAAGGCTTTATCTTTGTCATTGTGAGAATGGATTCATCCAGGAATTCAAAGATAATAGGAGTTTCATCAATCATAGGTGCATCTACCAGTTGATCTACGATAGCTTGTCCTTTAATTGCTTTTCTATCCACATATTCAATGTCAAACTTGCTTAGAATCATGACCCATTTAGCTAATCTTCCAGTGAGTATTGCCTTATTAAGAAGATATTTTAGTGGATCTATCCTTGCAATGAGCTTTATTTTATGAGTTACCAGGTAATTTCATAATTTCCCATGAGGCAAAAACCACAACAAGACGTGCATACTGAATTGGTGTGTAGTTAGGCTCATAGCCAACCAATGTGCAACTGATATAGTATACTTCTCTTTCTTTGCCTTCATTATCCTATTGCGCCAAGAGTACCCCCAGTGCTATTTGTGTAACTGATTTGTATAATAGTAGGGGTTTTCCTAGAATAGGTGGCATCAATACTGGTGGATTCAAAAGATAGTCCTTGAGAGTTTGAAAAGCCTGCTGACACTTATCATCCCATTTAAATTTAATATTATTATTATGGAGGTGTTGAAAAGGATGACATTTATCTACAAGTTGTGCAATGAATTTTTGTATCAATTGAAGTCTTCCTTGTAGAGACCGAAGTTGACTAATATTCTTTGGTGGTGGCATCTCTAATATAGCTCTAACTTTGGCTTGATCTGCTTCAATTCCTCTTTGTGAAACAATGTATCCAAGGAGTTTCTTAGAGGTTACCCCGAAGACATATTTCTTAGGATTTAGCCTAGCTTTGTATTTTTCCAAATGTTCAAAAACCATTGATAGAATATCCATATGTGTTTCTCTTGTTATCGACTTCCCTAGGAGATCATCAACATAATCTCACACTGATATGCATGAGATCATGAAAGATTGTCTCCATTTCTCTTTGATATGTAGTACCCACATTATTTAATCCAAAGGGTATAACATTCTAGTAGAAAGTACCTGAAGGACAAGTAGATGCTATTTTGTGTTGGTCTTTAGATGCTATTTTGATTTGGTTATACTCAATGAATCCATCCATCAATGATAACATTGGATGACTAGCTGTAAGATCCACTATCAAATAAATGTTTGGCAACGAAAAATCATCTTTAGGACAAGATTTATTGATATCTATAAAATCTGTACATATTCTAATACTATGATCTAGTTTACTGATAGGTACTAAGTTAGAGATCCATTCAGGGTAGTCAATCGGTCTAATGAATCCCACATCCAATAATTTTTCCAGCTCTACCTTGAATAATAGTGCCACTTGCAGATGCATCTTTCTTAATTTCTATTTTACAGGCTTATCTCTTGGAGTAACTGTCAAATGATGCATTACTAAATCAGGGTCCAATCCAGGCATATCCGCATATGACCATGCAAAATTTATTTTTTGTTTTGTGAAGAAACTTATGAACTTCAGTCTTTCTTGTTTTGTCAAAGATTGTGCTAAGAATATGTTGTGTGGATTATCTTTCATCCCAATGTTTGTCTTGATAGTCTCTTCTACCAGCATTGATGATTTCTCTTCATATGATGTCATAGGGAGAGTGTCAAACCTTCCATCATCAGGCGCCTCAGAGAGGTTTTCACCCTCGGATACGTCATTTCTTTTTACTTTTTTAGGGTCAGACACTACCACAATGTGGTTTTCACCATAAGACTCATTATTTGTTTTTATTTTTTATATTTTTGTGACTAGAAGGTTTGGTGTTCTCTCCAAGATATGTCGCACTATCAAGTTCTATGATGAATCATGCTTTGTGGTCCCTGACAGGTAGATCATCTCTTATGCCAAGATAATCAATAAAAGCTTCATCATTTTAAAAAGTGTCTAATTGTGGAGGCTCTTGTTGGTCCCAATCAATGAGTTGTGGATGATTGAGGGGAAGGCCATCAATATTTTCAAAGTCAACAAGAGTAAGGGTAAAGACACAAGAGTCTTTGGGTATCTCATTGAAATCGTCGGGGTCATCACTAGAACTCTTCTTATCAGCCTCGATTATGTATGAATCCAAATTGACATCACTAGAGGGTATCTCAGCAACGAGAGTCTTCACTCTTTGTGGTTTCGACCTAGAACCTTGAAATATTGAGGGTTAGGGATCCCAAAATATTTTTATCTATGGATCTCCACTATCATTATTTGTTTGTGATGTAAACTTTGATGAAGTTAATTGACCAACTTTTAATTTTTTTATTAAACTCTTCTTCTTCTATGGGTTCACCTAGTTCTTTGAATGGTTCGGTGAGCTCATAATCACTAGATGACTTATCTAAACCCTATTCCAATTCGTTAGAGTCTGTGGAGTAGAATTTATTTTCTTGTTGGTTATTTGAGTCTATAATTTGCAATTCTTCTATAGGAGTATGAGTGCCTAATCTAAGGGTTATGAAGCCAAGTCCTTTGGAGCACTAATATTTGAATGTTAGCTCTGGTAGCAATGGTTCAATAATTTATTTCTTTTGTAACCCAAGAGGGCTCTTTCCATCATATACAATTTTTTGCAAGAATTTGAATCCTTTGCCATATTTTTCACAAGGTATTTTGATGTGATCTTGTGTAGATTCCTCTTCAAATTCCTTATAAAGAATTTTGTATAGATCTTCTTCTTCCATCTCACCCCATCTGTAGAATATAGTGGGATCCCATTTTAGGGTAATGGTGGATACATTTTTAGAGGGATGTGGTTGTCCATAATCTTTAGGAGAATCCACTATTTGTCTTAAATACATAGTTTGATTCAAAACATATTCTCCCATGCCTTTGTCATTGTATTTTCCTATAAGCTCACCTTGTTTTGATGTGGAAGGTTCTAATGATTTTGGATGCACATATACCAATGATGGAGTTTCTTCTTTGTTGATTGGAATTATTATTTTTGATCCCGGTTGTAGGTTATTACAATACATGAATGGATTTGGATCACCTCTTATTGTTACTTCAACTCTATTATAAAGGAATTTGATACATTGATGGTATGTTGATGGTACTTCTCTCATATTATGAATCCACAGACATCCAAAAAGTATATTGTATGCAAGATCTAAATCAAGGTGTTTGACAAACCACATCCCTCATGATTGGTCCAATTCTTAAAGGTAAGGTGATTGTTCCTTTGGATGAGCATTCTTCGTCATCATATGCTTTAATAGTGATCTTGTTCTTTGAATTGATAGTTTGTCCCGAATATCCCAATTGTCTAATATTGTTCAATATACAAATGTTTAGACCTTCTCCTCCATATATCAAGACTTGTTTGATATGGTTTTGGTGGAGAAATGCCTCAATGTAAAGGGGTGAATTTTGTGGTTGGCATATGGAGATATCATCAAATTTTGTGAATGTAAGACAATGTGAAGTGGAAAGGTATCCCACCATGGCTTGAAACCGGTGCACGTTTAGATCAGTAGGTATAGAGGTCTCTCTCAATGCTTTGTCAAGAGTGGCCTTATGCTAAGGGGATATGCATAGAAGTTCAAGGATAGAAATGAGGGCAGGTGTCTTCCCTAACTAATATAAAAGGTCATACTAATTATTGGTGGATGATGAGGATATGGTGTTGGATGGAACTCCTTGCAAGGTGACTTTACCTCGATGGGTTGTGACATTTCATTCAGTGGTTTCATCTTTGGAAGATGAGGAAGATGGTCCAATGCCTTTTAAAAAAAAATTACTCCTTTGGGTAGAACCTTCAAGAGTTTTGTCCTTTATGATAATAGTAGAAACATAATTGTCCACTGAAACGTGATTAACAGTTGATTCATAATCATAGGACATATTAGCATAGTTCACTTGTTTATCTGTTTTGGTTTTTCCTTTATCATGTTTAGGGAAAGGCTGCTTAAACATCGCATGTTCTTCATTGATGGTATGACCATCAACTTCTATGTCGCCCTTGTCAATAAGATCTTGTATAACATCCTTCAATCTATGACAATTACCACTTGTGTGTCCTTTTCTCTTGTGATACTCACAATACTCATCATCATTCCACCACACAAGTTTTACTTTTGGTTCATAAGGTGGATTATTTGGTAGTGTTATTGTTGGCAATATTACAATATAACAGACAATGAAAGATTGTTGACATTTCAATAAGGATATTGAGAAGGTTGTTGATGATTATGGACATAACTGATTAAATATGTTTTACTATCTTGATATTATTATTTTGTCATTGATGTCAAGAAATTGATTTTCTAATTCAATATGATGTTGCCATATCTTGAGAAGTATGATATGAAGATTATAAAGAAGTCAGTAAAAGACACATAAAAGAATATGATGAATAAAGGGATGAATAAGGTATTCAATGGGCAACTGCTACCGAGTCAGAAAATGATGAGATCATGATGTTTTAGATTGTTTTACATCATACATATGTTGTAAAATGTAAAGGTTGATACTATACTATGTTACCGAGCAAAGAACCTAGTCAGTAAACCCTAAAGAACCTAGTCGGTAAACCCTAAGGTTATCGCTATCGGTTAATGAAGGCAGAGTGCCTACCAAGTGAAGTATAGTATTTACCGAGTTACAACCGAGCTATAACATAATGCATTAAATGTTTACATGTGATATTTAATGAAAGAAGCTGATGAGCTGGAGTGGATCAATGATTGGTAAGCCGTGGAAGAAGTTTGTTAGCAAATCTAAGGCAATGGAAAGTCGGCATGAAGATCTATAGCTCAGATTGAACCGCATTACCCTAACACAAGTTCCAAGGTGACAATGCAAGTTCCAAGGTGGGGTAAAACATTTTCAGATCAAAGAATACATTGAACCTGGACAAGATTGAAGATCTGATGGCTATGATAGATCATGGGAAATGTGATCAATGAGATTAAGCGGTTAGAAGATTGTTTATAAATAGGAAACTGTTGATAAACAATGAATACGGGCAAGTGTATGCACAGGGATGCTACATAGTGATCACCAAGCACAAAAGATTGAAGACCTATTAGAATAATAGAGTATAGATGCCCACCAAATAGACAAGATTAGTTCTATGTCTAGATTGTATTGAACAAATAGGAATCTTCTTTAGCATTTTAGATGTGAAGTTGCAGATAGATTTTTATTACTATTATTTTGAGAAGTAGCAAAAAATCTCTTAACTGAGTGGACTTAACAGTCTTATATGTAAATCCTCTAGCAAGGTGACATTCTAATTGAGTGTTTGAAATCCTTTGATAAGGTCACTTCTAACAAAGTGAAGATCCTAACAGATCTGAGGGAAATCCCTTAACCATGTCACATCTAGCAATGTGTTTGTAATCTTTAATAGGATTTGCTTTTAACCGAGCATACTCTAGAAGAGTATATTTATTAGTGGGTCTGAAATCCCATAGTGGTTTTTCCCTATTTGGGTTTCCACGTTAAATCTGGTGTTACGAGGTTCATATTGTTCATATGCTTTTGAGTTTGCATGTTTGACGGTTTTTGATTATATGACTAATATATATGTTACCGAGGTTGAATTTGATGTTTTTATGGATGATTGAGTTTGTATGATTCATGCCCCCCCCCTCTCATCTTATTGGCTATTGGATCTATACTTATATTAAGTATCAAAACTATCAATTGGTATCAGAGTATTGGACTCCGAAAGGAAAGTTTAAAGGCACTTGAGTTAAAGATCCAAAGATGTTTAAGAGGGATGCATCGAAGCTGAAAAAGTCAAGTTTCTCTACATGGCAGAAAAGGATGAAGCTACATCTATCAGGAGTTGGAGAATATGATGTCTACTATCTGGAGAATGATTTCATCACATCGAGCACCTATCCATTGACAATGGAAGAGATAAAGGCAAAGAAAGAACATATTCAAGCAATGATTGAAATAACATCTGCATTGACCGATTCAGAGTTTAATGATCTAGAAGGATGTACTAATGTAAAAGAAATGTGGACTAAGCTCATATCAGTATATGGTGGAGATGAACATGTTCAAAGAGAAAAAGTGGATAGTCTAACAGGACAACTTGAATCTATGAGGATGAATGAAGGTGAGAACATAACTCAGTATAGTACAAGACTAAAGGAGATTGTAAATCAAATCAAAGGAGCAGGAGGAACTATTGAAGAAAAGGATGTAACAAGTAAGTTGTTAAGAACCCTTCTACCTGCCTATGCAATCCGAGTCTCTGCAATCAATGAATTGAGGTCTGTACCCAATATGCCAGTTTCTTTAGATGCTACTATTGGTAAGCTACATACATTTGAGTTAAGTAATTTTGATAACAGTGGATCTTCAGTAAATAAAGTTGAATCTACATTTAGTTCTTTTCATCTTAATGAATCTAATGATTAAAATGAAATAAAGTATAAGTACTCTAAAGGAGATCATAGTGGAGCAAGTGAAAGATTTCAAAAGAACATGGAAGAAGTACACAAACTGCATGAAGAAATTAGAAAGCAAGAAGAGTTTGAAGCGCTATTGGCCAAAAGGTTACCAAGAGGCAAAGGTAAGTATAAAGGAAAACTACCTTTGAAATGTTTCAATTGTGATAAGATTGGACATATGGCTTCTAACTGTCCTGACAAAGATTTTACTGAAAAGAGAGATTACCAAGTTAATAGACAGAAAGATAATCATTACAGAGGACACCGAGACTTCAGAAGAAGAGATAGAAAGACATGCTTAATAGTTGATGAGGAATCTAATGATGATAAATCAGATGAGACTGATACAGAGGAAGTTGTTTATGTGGCTATCAAGGATGGATCAGATGAAGAAAGGTATGAAGAAAAAGCCCTAATATCTCACATAAACACTAATGATTCTTAGATTATAGATAGTGGTTGCTCACATCACATGACTGGTGATAAACACAAGTTTGTTATGTTATAAGATTATGATGGAGGCTATGTTAGATTTGGTAATGATGCACCATGTCTAGTAAGAGGTAAAGGATCCATAACACTTCTTGACAATGCTAAATGTAATGATGTTTATTGGGTTGAAGGTTTGAAATACAATTTGTTGAGTGTAGCACAGCTAAACAACACAGGTTACCGAATAGAGTTTGAAAAAGGAATTGTCAAAGTTCATGACAAGAATGGAAAGTTAGCTGCTACCGAGACACAAACAAAAGGTAACACATTTCACCTTGACTCAACTCGGAATAAGTGTTTACATGCAAAGATAGATGATACCTGGTTATGGCATAAAAGGTTTTGTCATGTTAATTTTGATAATCTGATCAAGATAAGTAAGAAGCACCGAGTAAGAGGTCTACCGAGTCTTGAAAAACCTGAGAATGCTATGTGCCGAGGATGCCAGATTGGTAAGATGACAAGATCAAGCTCTACAAGTAAGTCCTACACTTCTAAGGAAATTTTAGATCTTGTGCACATTGATCTTTGTGGTCCTATGAAAGTTCAGAGTTATTATGGTGATAAATATTTCATATTATTTGTGGATGATTACTCAAGGATGATGTCAGTAATGTTTTTAAAAGAAAAATCAGAAGCTTTTCAAATGTTTAAATGGTACAAGGTAAGAGTTGAAAATGAAATAGGAAGACAACTGAAATGTCTTAGATTAGATAGAGGAGGAGAGTTTACATCTGATGAGTTCAATCTATTTTGCAACGATCATGGTATAAAAAGACAAGTCTCTGCACTGAGAACTCCACAACAGAATGGGATAGCTGAGAGAAGGAACAGATCTATTGTGGATTGTGCCAGAACACTGATGATTGAGAAGAAGGTTCCACAAACATTTTGGAGAGAAGCAATAAGCACAACTGTTTACACCTTGAACCGAGTTCAATTGAAGAAAGGTACTTTGAAGACACCTTATGAGATCTGGTATGATAAGAAACCTAATGTTAGTTATTTTAAAATCTTTGGAAGTAAATGTTATGTTCATAAAGATGATAGAAATGGTAAGTTTGATCATATTAGTGAAGAAGGAATGTTTCTAGGTTATTCTTCTAGAAGCAAAGCATTTAAATGTCTGATCAAATCATCTAACAAAATAGTAGAAAGTGCAAATGTGAAAATTGATGAATTTGTAGAAAAAAATGATGAAGGTAATTCCAAAGAACCAGAAGACTATGATGAATTTGTCTATGTGCAACTGAGAAGTCCTATCAAGATAACTATTGAAGAAAATGAAGGAAATATCCAATTACCGAGTGATGAAGAAGATCATATAGAGCCTACCGAGCCTGTATTAGCCAAGTATGTCAGAAGACATCATGCACCAAGTCAGATTATAGGAGATAAGGATGATCCAGTGATGACAAGGAACAAACTGAGATAGAACACATGTTTGATATCTGAATTTGAACCGAGAATAGTGAAAGAGACATTTAATAGTGAAGATTGGATAAATGCTATGATAGAAGAGATTGATCAAATCAAGAAGAATGACACATGGACACTGGTCCCAAGACCGAACGACAAAAATGTAATCAGTACAAAGTGGATCTTTAGAAACAAGCTAAATGAAAAAGGGGAGGTCATTTGGAACAAAGCAAGACTAGTTTGCAAAGGTTATGCACAAGAAGAAGGAATTGATTATGGTGAAACTTTTGCACCTGTTACTAGACTTGAAGGAGTAAGAACATTGTTGGCCTATGCTGCTTTCAAGAACTTCAAGGTATATCAAATGGATGTCAAATCTGCATTTCTGAATGGAATATTAGAAGAAGAAGTTTTCATTCAACAACCTAAAGGATTTGTTGAAGGAGAAAATAATGATCAGGTATGTAAATTGAACAAAGCTTTATATGGTCTAAAACAAGCACCTAGAGCATGGTATGAGAGATTGCACTCATATTTGATTAAGATTGGTTTTATAAGGACAAGTGAGAACAACAACATGTACATGAAGAATGATGAAAATGGAATACTAATCTCAGCCATATTTGTTGATGATATTATATTTTGTGGAAATGACTCTTTATGCAAGAACTTTGGAAATCACTAGGTGCCTAAAACATTAATAACAAACAATCAAAGCAAAAACATGTTCATTCCAACCTATTAGAAATCACTAGGTGCCTAAAACATTAATAACAAACACCAAGTTTAGTTGTTTCTCCAAGGCAACCTGCAAAAACCCAAGTTAGAAGTTTGATTTGTTGTCTTTGACTATCGATTCTGCATAACACATGTTAGTAGTTTGATTTGTTGTCTTTGCCATGCGTATGCCAAGATTCTGCATAGATAATTAGTACCAAAATCCAAAATACAGAAAATAGAATGCAAAAACTAAACAAATTTCAAGTAAAATACTGCATTTTTACCTCTGTTCTGGACTTTACACAGGCACAGAACTCAGGACATAGGCGCAGAATGTAGGACACAGGCGTAGGTTGTCTTCAACACAGGCGCAGAATACTCAACACAAGCGCAGGTTGCTCAACACAGGCGCAGAAGTCTCCAGAAAACCCTGCACAACCCTGTTTTTGGGTTTTTGGCCTGCAAATCAACTCATAAGCACTCAAAAACACCATAAAGGGGTTAGATGGTTAGTTTTCACGTCGGGTTCACCAATTAATGTACGTTAGGAAATAGGAAATCATCACAAGCAAGATAAGCATACTAATCATTAGCTCAATCACGAAAGCACAATTGTAATGATCTATCCTAAACACATTCAATAGAGACATAAAGATAAAACATTCAAAGTAAATAATATGCAAACCAGATGTGGATATGAATGCTTCCTTCATGCGGCTCCATTGTTCTTCTTTCCTCTTCAAATAGTTTGGTTGTGGATCTCACCTACAAGTGCACACACATAATTGAAAGCAAGTAGACAAGATTATTGATCAAGAGTACTAGAAATGTGATTGACTAGAAATTCGATAGTCTGATTACCAAATTAGCTTTGATTGATGAAGATCATCCAATTTATAGAAGAATTGGAGAGATGACAAGATTAGCATGATTCAATTCAAATGGAAATTGCAAATCAATTATGTCAATTATGACAAATTATGACAAATTATGCACTTTCTATGCAAAATTTGTTGATTGATAATTTATGACAAATTATGACAACTTCTATGTCAAAAATTGATTGATTGTCAATTATGACAAATTTATGACAAATTGACATGTCATTTCCATGAATTTAGGAGAGAAATAGGAGGAAATTAAAATTAGGAATTAGAAAATTGGAAAATTAGAGAATTAAGAATTTAGGAATTAAGAAATTGATAAAAATTAGAAATTAGGTAAATTAATTAATAATTTATCATTTATTAATTAATTCACAAAGAGGAATAATTAGCCAATTAAATGAACATTTAATTGTAATGAGAAGACTTAGGATAAATAAATAATTTATTAATCCTAAAGGAGGAAATGACAAACTAGGTTAAATGATTAAATCACAAAACCCTAAAAGATGAATTAAATCTTGATGAAAGATAATTGACTCGATCATGATTTGATTTTGGATTGATAAATGACCAATGTGATAAATGATTTGACTGATAAATGCGCCAATTGACGAGGAACAATGACAAATTGATCCAAATTGACACGATTGAGAAGGACGACGATCGATGACAAATTGATCGTTAAATGACAAGATTGACAAAAAAGACAAGGATTGATGACAAAATAGATTGCAAGATGACAGGATTAAAAATGACCACGATCGATGACAAATCGATCACAAAATGACAAGACTGAAAATGACCACGATCGATGACAAATTGATCGCAAAACGACAAGATTGAAAATGATAAGGATTGATGACAAATCGACAAGATTGATAAGAGGACAAAACCCTAATTAGGATTGACGATGTCCAAAATGATGACAAATTAGCACACACATTGATGCGATAGGATAAGATCGATCAAAATCATGACTGGATAGTGTTGTCGATAAGACCAAATTTGAGAGCAAGACGAATGAAGAATGTAGAGGAATGACTCGATGTTCGCAAATGATAAAGACCAAGTGCGAATCATAGGAGAAATGTTAATGTGACGCAAAAGCCTAAAATGAGGCAATGCGCAAATGTTAAAGTATGACTCTGCAAGCGTTGACCATTTTTAGGTGTCTACATTTTGCCCCTCTTTGAGACAATGCGATTTTAAGCATTGTTTCAAAGAACAATAATGAAAATGCCCCAGACAATAATAATGACATATGCATGCCCTAGACAATAACAATGACATATGCATGCCCCCTTGAGGAATTGGCCGGAAATAGGCAGAGAAGAGGCCAATTGATCGATAAAAATGATAGAAAATGATAGGAGCAAACAGACTGACAAGACTGACGGAAGAAATGTTAATAAGCAAAAATTAGACAGAGGACAGGTAGAGATGAAGGAAAACTTGCTTTCAGTAATGCACTTTGTAGGTGAGAACCTTTATTTTAATGTAGCAAAATGGATGCGGAGCATCATGGCATTGAAGGCCAGAGCTGAAATGAAACCCTTTTTGCAAAAGACAGACACATCACAGACAAACAACAATCACAAAAGAAAAAAGAAAAGGACCATGAACCATCCCGCTCACTCTAAATCACTCAGTGACATCATCGAGCAACATAGGAACATGATTGAAGATAAATCAATAAAAAGATAAGATGCACAAATTCCAACAAATCAAACAAACATCTTGATCTTCATTGTCAAAAGTTGAAAGCGTTGATAGGACGATCATGTTGTTTGGTTTCAGGACATGCGGTACCCCATCTAAGACAGGACACAGTCTGGTTTCGAGTATACCACACCCTGTATAAGACCCATGATAGTGTGCCAAGGACAAATAAATTTGCGGTTGATTGACATGACAAATGCGATCAGTTTGAATGTCTGGTTTGAGTAAAAAGTTCATCTGTTTAAGCGTGATTTCATTAAAGCACAGTGTATGATTGCGAGTGTCCTTGGATGGATGCTTGGTGATTTGTCTTATGCACAAAAGGGATCATTTATTGCAAAATACTTGTTTTTTTTTTTCTTTTTAATGTTTTGAAATGTTTTGGTTCATTTTTTCAGGACTTTATGTGATTTTTTTTGTTTTTATTTCAGGACATTTTTCGATTTTTTATGATTGTTTTTTTCAGGACATTTTTCAATTTTTATGATCTTTTTTCAGGACATTTTTCAATTTTTATGATTGTTTTTTTCAGGACATTTTTCAATTTTTATGATTGTTTTTTTTTTAGGACATTTTTCAATTTTTATGATTGTTTTTTTTTTTAGGACATTTTACAATTTTTATGAGATTTTTTTTCAGGACATTGTTCAATTTTTTTTGATTTATTTCAGGACATTTTTCAATTTTTATGAGATTTTTTAAGGACATTTTTCAATTTTTTTGATTTATTTCAGGACATTTTTCAATTTTTTATGATTTTGCCCCCAGTGTCTAGCAAGGCTAGGAATATGACAAGTGAATAAATAGGCTTGCTGAAATGATGGTGGATAGAGGGAAGACAAAGGCCTTTTATTATGGAGACAATATGGATGCAATTTTCAAGGGATATGGCGTGATGGGACAAGAGACTGGATATGACAATGTAAAGTAGTGACAGGGCATGAGGGACATGTCAAGAGGTTTTTGAAACCATGTTTAAATTTTGCATCCTTATGTCAGATCAAGATCAAGGAATGAAAAAGAGTGTATGGATAGTGATAAGATATGGATAGGATAAGCAAGACCAAGAATGGATAAGGGACATGGACTGAAGGTCGGGATAGGATAAGGGATAGTGGTAGAAAGTTGCAATAAGACAGGGAATATGGATGAAAGGTTATAATAAGGGACCAAAAGCTATGATAGACTGAAAGCTGTAAACAAGATGCATGATGCTCATGATGATCCTCAGCCTTGTCAAGATCAAAGGTGGAAAGAGGAAATGGACCTGAGGGACAATAGGATAATGGAGGAGTATGACATGGTATGATAGGATAATGAAGGGAAATAGGATATGAGGAGTATGACATGGTATGATAGGATAATGAAGGGCAATAGGATATGAAGGAGGAAACCTGCCCCCAAGTGTGGTGTGCAAGAAGTTCATAAATTACGCATGACGCCTGTTTGCCAGGTTTTCATCACGGTACTTGCCCAAAGTGCCTGTTTGCCAGGTTTTCACCAGTGGACGAATTATTTTTCTTTATTTTTTTTCTTTTGTCTTTTTTCTCTTTTTTTTTTTTTGATTTTTCACTTTTTTTTTTTTTTTTTTCACTTTTTTTAAATTTTTTTTGACTTTTTCAATAGAAGATGGACACATGATAGGGGATGGAAGAAGGAAACAAGCATATTATTGTTTGGATAGTAACCTTGAAATAAATGGACCATGACCTTTAAAAGCATGCTCAAAGACGTTGGTAGGATAAGGACATGGAAAATAAGATGAAACTAAGGCAAGGATTTATGCAAAGGATGGGATCAAAGGGATCGAAGGATGAAAAATATGCATTGGATAATGGATAGGGTATTGGAAGAACTGTGCTTGAGTGGATGGAAATGTTGGCAAGATTGACATTGGCACACACCTTGAGGGGTGATGGATTGATGGAGGAAAAATGTATTTTGGATATTGAGATTTTGAGGAAGGAAAGGCTATGGATTTTGGGACATAAGGGCCCAAAATGGATGAAGAAGGTGATGGAGGAATAGATTTGAGAGTTTTGGATGGAGGAACAGCAATTTTGGATGCCAAGTTGGATGTTTCTTTAGGCTTTTGTGCTTCAAGGAGCCGCTTAGGGATCCACATGGTTTTTGATTTTTCATGCTTTTGTGGTTCCTTGGAGTGCATTGCTTGCACAAGGGATTTAGGAACCCAAATATATTTTGACTTTCCTTTATTTTGCTCATTGGGCCTCTGTGTCCTTTTGGATATTTCTTTTTCTTTATAGATCATATTGTTCTTTGTTTTGACATGTCGATTATATTGGACATGTTGATCCTTGAATACATGTGGATTGCTAGACTTATGACTTTTATAATTGGCATCCAAATTGCTTGGAGGGGGAAAGGAATGCATGGATGGAAATGAATGAAATGGACTTCTTTTGTAATGATTAAATTTACTCAAGGATGTGTGCCTTTGCTGACCTTGCATAGAGGACGAAGGGATATAAGGACCTAAGATGGATGGAAGGGATGATGGGGAAGGGATATGTTTGGATTTTGATGGAGGGATACCAACGTCTTGAGAGTGAGTTGTGTAGACATAACCCTTAAGATCTTCTTTAATATGGAGGGGTTCTTTCTCATGAAGGTCTACTCCTTTTCCTTTATGAATATCTTGACTTGTAGGATACTCTTTTCTTTGGGAAGAAGACGCGAGTCCATTATGAGGTGGATATGATATGAGAGAAATAATGAGATCTTGAAGTGGATCAGATTGCACCAAAGTGGAAGAACCCATTGTTAATGTCAAGGGTTCATGAACATCTTGCACTGACACGTTAGAATCATGAGGGGGATCAGGATCATGAGGGGGACTAGGATTGTGTAGTGGACATGGTTCAATGACAGGCTCTTCAAGAGATGGAATGGGAGAAATAATGGGATCATCAAAAGAAATGTGATCTTGGAGTGTATATGGAGCATTAAGACAAGGAGATGGAGGAACAAGTGGATCTTGTGAAGGATTTAAAGGAATAATTTGATCTTGACAAGGAGGAAGATCATTGGAACCCTCTTTAAAGGTGCTTTGCTCTTGACTTTCAATGGGATCATCATAAAGGATGGAAAGGATATCTTGATCTTTCTTAGGAAGTGGAATGCCAATGGGATTTGAAAGGACATTTTTTTCATGAAATGGAAGGGGATCGTTTGGGATTGGATGGACTGGGATATCTTGATCTTGCTCGGGGAATGGAGTGTCAATAGGACTTTGAATAGGATGGACAAGAATAGGGGAATCATCATGAGTGTCTAGGAACATGGGGTCCTGGTCAACAATTGGATGGGATGATAAGGTTTCGGGATCTTGATCTTGATTTTCCTTAGGACACGTTTCTTCATGCTCTAAACTATCCTCTTGACATGAGGTTGGACTTTGGATATGCATGAGGGATTCTAACAAGGGATCAATGGTTTGGCATGAAGGAAATGCACTTTGAACATTTGTGATGGATTCTGGCAAGGAATCAATGCTTGAACATGAGGAAGAGGGACTTCGAATGGGGTCCTCTAAAACAGGTAATGGCAATAAAGTGCATGGTTGCATTGGGTCTTGTATTTCTGAAACATGACAAGGATGTGCATCATGAATTGGATTATCTTGGCAATCAATTATGGATAGCCCTTGGATAATTGCATCCTTGGGTGTATTGTTTGATGAGGATAATATGGAAGGTTCTTGTGAAACTTCTAGGGGTGTAGGGATAGATGCCACTGGAGAGTCAATTTGTTTGTGGGGGGATGAGGCATTGCTAGACATAAGTGTATTATCTTGATATTCTTCAAAGAACTCACTTGGTAATTTCCTTAAGATCATTGCAATAAAGCCACCTTTCTTTCAAGGTTTTGACATAGTTGTATGTGGAATTTGAACTTGTTTGGAAAGGAGTTGGTCTTGGTTTGATGTCATGTTTTGATTTTGGACTTGGTTCAATTGCTCTGACATGTTTGAAACTTGGGTTGGTGTGTGCTGCAACCTTTGTTTTTGAATGTTTGGTTGTTGTTGTTGATATTGATATTCCACCATTGGTTGAACCATTTGTTGACATTGTATAGTTGGTTAGACATATTGTTGAAATTGGACCGTTGGTTGCATTGGTTGAATATGTTGGAGCTGTTGAACAATTGGTTGTGATGGTTGAAAATCTAATTGATAGTAAACACCTTCTTGTTCTTGTTGTCGAGGCACATAATATTGAAATTGATGTTGTCTCTTTTCTTGAAATTGTTTCATCATCTCTATTTGGGAGAGGAGAGCTGGTATGTCTGATCGTTCGATAAGAGATCTTACATCAATTGGCTCAATATTTGGATTTTGACCTGGAAGTTTTCGAAACATTTTGGACACTTGTGATCTATTCTTCGCAATGTTTTTCACTCTTTGTTCCAAAATCTCATTTTCTTGAGCTAGTTTCTCCTCTAGTTTTTGTATTTGGAGACTTGTTTCATCATAAAAAGTTTGATCGATATTGCCTTGTTGTTGGGTTGGATAGAATTGTGATTGCATTGTCGGTTGATATGTCAAACTTTGTTGCATCATTGGTGCTTGGAACCTTGTTTCAATAGACATGTCACTATGCAAATGCAATATTTTTGGAATTTTTCAAGGATAATATATGATATGCAACTAAATGAAAACTAAATGAATGAGAATGCAATCTATGGCAAGAATGCAACCTATGTTTTTGGTTGTTTTCGAATATTTTGACAAACTTATGAATGCAAATCTAAGAGAGGGACCTTTAGGAAATTGGAATGATGTCTAGACCTCGAAGGACAAAAGGACCAAGTGACAAAGGACAAGATGACAATGTCTCCCCTATATGCTTGGATACTAAGCTAGGTTTGATGAAATGACATAAATGACAAAAGGACAAAAGGTTTGATAAGGTCTAGACTTCCTAACAATGACTTAGGGTTTATCAAAGATTTGGATTACTCAAGTATGACAAAACCTAGTTTTTGGCACTATATGCAAAAGGACAATTACTATGCAAGTGACCCTAATATGATATGGTAATGACCTAAGCTTAATGAAGAGACTTAGGGTATGCAAACATGAATGTATGACAATGGTATGACTTTAATGCAAGAGGACACATGCAAATGGATGACCCTTATTGAAAAGAGTATGACTTAGGTGAAACCTAACCTTGGTACTGGACAATGAATTTTGCAAAATGCAACCTAGGATGAACTTAAATGTAAGTGACATGAATGTTAAGACAAGATTTTGAACAATATTTGACAACCATGTTTGAAGATGAGTTTTGAATCTTGTTGAACTTTTGCTGGATGAATGTCTCTTATGTTTAACCTTGTTTTGAATCAATTTGTCTTGTTTTTGAAATGAGATGCAATTCAACTTTTGACAAGCAAAGAATACAAGATATTTCAACTTGGACTCAAGACAATCACACTCATTCACAAATTTCTTATGGTAGGCAAGGACATTAGGTACTTGAGAGGTAGACTAATTATGGGATTCAAGGAGAATACATAGATGCTTGACCCCACGGGCTCCCCTCCATGGCACTCACTTCTCAGGGCAGCCAAGCATCAATCCCCATGGAAATCTCCCCATGGAAAACTTAGTATCTCTTCCAAGTATCCAAACTTGTCCTTCTCAAGCAACTAGAAGGGTTTTTGGCCTCTAAAAACAAGGTGTTTAGTAAGGATTTTTGTTAAGTGTTACTCCTTGATGTCACGCAAGCATGATTGAGACATTAAGCCCATCAAGATACCAAACAAATGTAGTCGCGCAAGCATGATTTAGACTATGAGGTCCTACTTAGATGTTGATATGAGAAAGAGTTCAAGGGTCATCACTTCCCAAGTAACTACAATTCCCACGTAACCCTTCCTTCAAAGCTTTCGCTCATCAGGTATTTTTTTATAGTGAGTTAGAATGCCAAGGTATTCTAGATGTACTCACTTTGGGTCGTTCCCTTCTCACGATTGTCACTTGCTTGCAAAAGCAAATGGTCGGGAAGGCAGGCCCTCTAAAGGTGACAAACAATCAAAGACATGAGCATGGTATCGAAGATCTGGATTTCTGATCACCCTAAAAGGATGAGAGCATACTCTCCTACTCCAATGTCACACTCAACAATCAAAGCAAAAACATGTTCATTCCAACCTATTAGAAATCACTAGGTGCCTAAAACATTAATAACAAACATCAAGTTTAGTTGTTTCTCCAAGGCAACCTGCAAAAACCCAAGTTAGAAGTTTGATTTGTTGTCTTTGACTATCGATTCTGCATAACACATGTTAGTAGTTTGATTTGTTGTCTTTGCCATGCATATGCCAAGATTCTGCATAGATAATTAGTACCAAAATCCAAAACACAGAAAACAGAATGCAAAAACTAAACAAATTTCAAGTAAAATACTGCATTTTTACCTCTATTCTGGACTTTACACAGGTGCAGAACTCAGGACACAGGCACATAATGTAGGACACAGGTGCAGGTTGTCTTCAACACAGGTGCAGAATTCTCAACACAAGCGCAAGTTGCTCAACACAGTCGCAGAAGTCTCCAGAAAACCCTGCACGACCCTGTTTTTGGGTTTTTGGCTTGTAAATCAACTCATAAGCACTCAAAAACACTATAAAGGGGTTAGATGGTTAGTTTTCACGTCGGGTTCACCAATTAATGTATGTTAGGAAATAGGAAATCATCACAAGAAAGATAAACATACTAATCATTAGCTCAATCACGAAAGCACAATTGTAATGATCTATCCTAAACACATTCAATAGAGACATAAAGATAAAACATTCAAAGTAAATAATATGCAAACCAGATGTGGATATGAATGCTTCCTTCATGCGGCTCCATTGTTCTTCTTTCCTCTTCAAATAGTTTGGTTGTGGATCTCACCTACAAGTGCACACACATAATTGAAAGCAAGTAGACAAGATTATTGATCAAGAGTACTAGAAATGTGATTGACTAGAAATTCGATAGTCTGATTACCAAATTAGCTTTGATTGATGAAGATCATCCAATTTATAGAAGAATTGGAGAGATGACAAGATTAGCATGATTCAATTCAAATGGAAATTGCAAATCAATTATGTCAATTATGACAAATTATGACAAATTATGCACTTTCTATGCAAAATTTGTTGATTGATAATTTATGACAAATTATGACAACTTCTATGTCAAAAATTGATTGATTGTCAATTATGACAAATTTATGACAAATTGACATGTCATTTCCATAAATTTAGGAGAGAAATAGGAGGAAATTAAAATTAGGAATTAGAAAATTGGAAAATTAGAGAATTAAGAATTTAGGAATTAAGAAATTGATAAAAATTAGAAATTAGGTAAATTAATTAATAATTTATCATTTATTAATTAATTCACAAAGAGGAATAATTAGCCAATTAAATGAACATTTAATTGTAATGAGAAGACTTAGGATAAATAAATAATTTATTAATCCTAAAGGAGGAAATGACAAACCAGGTTAAATGATTAAATCACGAAACCCTAAAAGATGAATTAAATCTTGATGAAAGATAATTGACTTGATCATGATTTGATTTTGGATTGATAAATGACCAATGTGATAAATGATTTGATTGATAAATGCGCCAATAGACGAGGAACAATGACAAATTGATCCAAATTGACACAATTGAGAAGGACGACGATCGATGACAAATTGATCGTTAAATGACAAGATTGACAAAAAAGACAAGGATTGATGACAAAATAGATTGCAAGATGACAGGATTAAAAGTGACCACGATCGATGACAAATCGATCGCAAAATGACAAGATTGAAAATGACCACGATCGATGACAAATTGATCGCAAAACGACAAGATTGAAAATGATAAGGATTGATGACAAATCGACAAGATTGATAAGAGGACAAAACCCTAATTAGGATTGACGATGTCCAAAATGATGACAAATTAGCACACACATTGATGCGATAGGATAAGATCGATCAAAATCATGACTGGATAGTGTTGTCGACAAGACCAAATTTGAGAGCGAGACGAATGAAGAATGTAGAGGAATGACTCGATGTTCACAAATGATAAAGACCAAGTGCGAATCATAGGAGAAATGTTAATGCAACGCAAAAGCCTAAAATGAGGCAATGCGCAAATGTTAAAGTATGACTCTACAAGCATTGACCATTTTTAGGTGTCTACAAATACTATACTATGTTACTGAGCAAAGAACCTAGTCGGTAAACCCTAAAGAACCTAGTCGATAAACCCTAAGGTTATCACTATCGGTTAATGAAGGTAGAGTGTCTACCGAGTGAAGTTTAGTATTTACCGAGTTACAACCGAGCTATAACGGAATGCATTAAATGTTTACATGTGATATTTAATGAAAGAAGCTAATGAGCTAGAGCGGATCAATGATTGGTAAGCCGTGGAAGAAGTTTGTTAACGAATCTAAGGCAATGGAAAGTCGGCATGAAGATCTACAGCTCAGATTGAACCGTATTACCCTAACACAAGTTCCAAGGTGACAATGCAAGTTCCATGGTGGGGTAAAATGTTTTCAGATTGAAGAATACATTGAACCTGGACAAGATTGAAGATCTGATGGCTATGATTGATCATGGGAAATGTGATCAATGAGATTAAGCGGTTAGAAGATTGTTTATAAATAGGTAATTGTTTGTTGTTCACCAAAAGTGATAACCCAAGTATACTTGCAATCCTTCTATGAAATGGCCAATTTCAATCTATGAAACACATCAGGGCTTGGACAACATGACAAGGATATGAATCCTTCTACTCTTCAGGCTCTGCAAAACCTAGGTGGGTATACCTTTGATGCTTTGAATACAACAATTACAAACACATAACTGCATCAACACTAAGTAGATAGATCTGTATAAATCATAAATGAAAACAGAGCTTGGAATGAGAAGAACACACCCCTAAACATAAAGGGAAATATACTTGCCTTTTAAAACATATGTCTGAAACCATCCCCAAATCTGTCAAAGACCAGTGCCTTGTTCATTAGGCAACAAAGTTACACACATAACTACAAATATAAATCATAGATGCAAGTTTGGTTTTCCTTACAACATATCCCTACACTAATACCTTGTACTAATGCATTACTCAATCCATTCATAAAATTATCAGATCTGGGACACATTCCATTGTTTATGACTAATTATAGAATTTAAACTCTTTATTGAAGAATTCCTACAAACAATCATACAATCTCCTTGAGATGACAAATTATAAGCCTCCTTGAGGATTCAATTCATAACAATTAAATGCATACACAGAGACAATATCATGGGAAATTACTCATGCCTGACACAAGTAAGACCTGCAACTAAAACCACATTCACAACACTGCCATGCAATCTCTATACCCTGAAACCAAACAAAAGCATTTACAAACTTGGGTCAAGACATTCAAAAAGTGGAAACCATCAAATCTGGAGCATTTTCCAAATTTTTGGAACCATTACAATTGAGAAGAATTGGGAATAAGAAGGAGAGGGAACCAAATCAAATTTGCAACTAAATTGCCAAGTGTCTCCTCTCTAACTGAATTTGAATCTCGACCAAACTGCTTCCAAAATATCTGATCTTTGCCAAAATTAACTTCATAATCAGATTCCTCATTCCGAGAGCTTTCTGAAAATATATAACACTTCATACTTTGGCCAAAAATTGAGCCCTGGGCGAATTAATTCCCATTTGTGCATATCATTTAAATTTTTGAATTATTCGATATAGTCTGCACTATATAATTAACTAGTTTTAAATTTGATTTTTTGGCTCTGATTATGCTCGGATGCTTTTCCACGTGGCAGCCTCCGATTGGTCAAGGGGGTTGACCGGACGCCACCTGGGATGACACCTCATCACCACCACGTCATCGCCACCTCTGCGCCACCTCACCGAGACCTGCCTGCTGGACATCTAACTGTACCCGCCACCTGTGCACCACCTGGCTTTCGCAACTTCGCAGGGTCTAACGTCGTGCATCTTCAATTTGTGAAACTACGCGGGCCGTTGATCTCCATCGAACTTGCTCGACCTTTACCTTTTTCGCAACTTCGCAGGGTGTAACTCGCGTGCATCTTCGGCCTGTGAAATCACGCGCTTCGTCGGATCCTCTGCAACCTGCTCACTCGTTAAGCCAACCTTTCTCTGTAGAATTCCGCCTGTCTGCCTCAGGAAGCATGTCTACGTGGGGTCCACCTGGTCACCGCCCAGTCACCTCCTCCATTGCCTCGGGATCCGTGCTTGCGCGTGGGCCCACCATGGGTGCCCATAGGCACCGTCCATCAAAAGCCTTTATGGCTTAGACATATTAGATGTGTGTGGTATTCCTTTTAAAGATTAAAAAATCCCTTCACCCAGCGAATGTGGGATAATACATTTCGCCTAGGACTGTGCATTTCTTGGATTTTTTGAGACCTGCCTGGAAGTTTCAATGGCGCCTTTGCTACATTTTCATTTGGTTGAAATTTATTTTAATTCCCTTGCCCATTGCATCCATGCAACCTGCACTTTGCTATTGTTTCAATGGTTTCAAACACCATTCCACATAGAATACACAGCAGGGAGGAGAAATGTTTGGCATTGCATTTGTTTGAAAGCTTTTATGCTTCTCCCAGCGCTATTTACCCACAACAAACACCACCTCTTCAACACCTCCATCTCACCACCCATATTGCTGAAATTATTTTGGATTTGTGCCTTCTGCTGAACATTGGATTTGGGGATATCCAACAGCCATGAAAACTGGCATTTGCAATTTGCTTTAAGCTTTGCTACTGATTTGGAGTTTGTTGTTGTTGTAGCTACCAGATGGAGAGCACGTGAGGGGAAAACCTGTCATGATGCATTTACTTGAAAGTTTCTGCTGCACTTCTACCTGCTGTTGCATTTTTTTGAAAGTTCAAATGATTTTATCTCCCCTTTTAAACACTACATTCAGGGGAAGAGGATGCTGGCTGGGCTCTATGCTTTCCAAATGCACTTCTTTTAAAACCTTTTCTTTTGATGACTCCTATGGTAGAGGGGATGTTGGCTTTCAGCCAATTGCATTTGCATCAAAGCTTAAAAACTCTGTTTGTTTGCCACTACCACCACTCACAGAAGGAGGAGGGAAAATGGCTGGCACTTCACATGCGAAAAACATTTGCTTGAGAGTTTTTCTATGTTGGCTGCTACCATGCCCCTTTTCAAAGATTTAAATGATTCATTTGCCATCTTGTATTACCATGCAGGGAGGGAGGACTGCTGAAGCATTGCATTTACTTTAATGTTTTAATTGCTGCTCTTTCTTACAACCCCTTTGCCAAAAACGTGATCAGCCATAGCATGGAGGAGAGGATTGCTGTTTGTATTTTCTTTGTTTGCATTTACTTAAACTCTTCCGCAGCCCCTTCAACCTTCCAAGATATATACAAGGGATATGTATATATGAGCATATGTTGTTCAAGAGTCCCCAATCAATAACAAGGTCCCAATATATACTAACAATGGTTACAATTGATGACATGAAGAAAGACATTATTCTCCAGCCTCCACGTGACTCTCCATATGCTGGCAATTGCATTTTGCTTGAAGTTTTAAACACCCTTCTCAAAAACCATTCAAGGAGCATATTGGAATTACACATTGCTTAATTCACCATGGGGACAAGACATAAAGGATCATAATATAGACCGAGCTGGTGGTAATGGCATTAGCATGCATGAAGAACACTTTACCATAAAATTAATGCACAGGCATTTATCCAGGTCGGGCCCCGAAGTGGGTCCGACTAAAAAAAATTTCATTTTCATGCAACTGACCTCTGAAATATCTCACGGACATCAAACACACCTTTGGAAATGATCAGCATCATTTTCGGATCATCAGACTGCATTTTACAACTTTCAGGCAATTACGCCAAATTTTCGCATTTAATCGCGAAGACGTAATTTTCAAGTTGGTCAAAACACCTTTCTGGATCTCGCCATCTGACGGGTGCGTACTCTGATATGCAAGAATGAAATCTACCAAATGGTTTCTCAAGATGAGTCCCAAGAAAAGAGATATTAATTTTCGAAAATGCCCAACTGGCTTTGTCGACACTACGGACCTGATGAAGTCAATGTCCTGGCAACACATGATGCCTTTCTCAAAAATATCAAACGACCTCCATAGGTCCTCAAATTTGGAACATAGGTACCTTAAAGTACATATTAAATCTTTGAAATCTCAGTTTGATCACCAAACTGACAGGATGCAAACGGCGCACTCACAAAAATGGCTACATTAACTGATATAATAATGGAAGTGCGGATAACTGAAAAATGATAGCTAAATGAATCCTTTTGAAAACCGATCAAACGGATTGATAAAGGCTTGAAATTTTAAACATAGCTCATCATTTATACTGACATCAGCCTGGAACAAACATTATGGCATGACTCTTACTAAGGCAAATTTCACACTTATGCGAAACAGGGCTCCAACTAGCTGTCGAAACAGGGACTAGTCAAACCACACAAACTGCAAATGGATTTGGCTATGAAAACTGAGCAAATGGATTCGTTAGGACTTAAAATTTTGTAGGCTGACTCAAATTTATGCATAGAATTGAATCCATTTTGAATTTTTTCATGACGATCAACAGGGAAAAAGATGTAATCACTCAAAGTAGGCTACTCAATAAAATCTGCATTTGTGCCTAAAATGCACTTTCAGCTCACCCCTCAAACTGGGCACCTCATAAACTTATCCAAATTGAATTTTGAAAGTTGCACATCACTGAATAGGCCAAATGAAAGGTGTGGGACATGAATCTCGATCCTTACCCTCTGAAAATCAATTGGCTCCACTTTGCCCTCTCGCAAACTAGGCCATTCAAACTGACTCATTTAGGTGCTTTTCTGACATGCAGAGAAGAATTTTGAAATGGGCCTATAAACTTTACTCAATTTTGATGAGTCCCAACACTGTTGATAAACAATGAATGCGGGCAAGTGTATGTACAGGGATGCTACATAGTGATCACCGAGCACAGAAGCTTGAAGACCTGTTAGAATAACAGAGTATAGATGCCCAGTAGATAGACAAGATTAGTTCTATGTCTAGATTGTATTGAACAAATAGGAATCTGCTTTAGCATTTTAGATGTGAAGTTGCAGATAGATTTTTATTACTGTTATTTTGAGAAGTAGCAAAAAATCTCTTAACCGAGTGGACTTAACAGTCTTATATGTAAATCCTCTAGCAAGGTGACATTCTAATTGAGTGTTTGAAATCATTTGGTAAGGTCACTTCTAACAAAGTGAAGATCCTAATAGATCTGAGGGAAATCCCTTAACCGGGTCACATCTAGCAATGTGTTTGTAATCTTTAACAGGATTTTCTTTTAACCGAGCATACTCTAGAAGAGTATATTTCTTAATGGGTCCAAAATCCCACAGTGGTTTTTCCCTATTTGGGTTTCCACGTTAAATCTAGTGTTATGAGGTTTATATTGTTCATATGCTTTTGAGTTTGCATGTTTGACAGTTTTTGGTTATATGACTGATATATATGTTACCGAGGTTGAATTTGATGTTTTTATGGATGATTAAGTTTGTATGATTCACCCCCCCCCCCTCTCATCTTGTTGGCTATTGGATTTGTACTTATATTAAGTATTAAAACTATCAGTTATGAGCTTGTTGAATGTTATCTCAAGTGGGTCTCCCAATGGAGTGTATAATATTTGATGATTTTATGGCCTTTGAGTGTTCACTTGATTGTTCACATTGGATGAGCTTGCACCAGGAAAAGTCACTTTTGGTTTTACAACATTTGCATCTATTACCCCATCATTAACCATGTTCTTATTCTTGTTCCAAAAGTGGGGTTTGTCTTTCTCATTTGAGTCCTTTTTAATTTCTTTGAATATCTTTATAATATCTTGTTCAATAAGGACTTTTTTTGTTGCCAATCCTTTCTCAATGACATCTTTGAAAGTAGATAAGCAAGCTTTTTTTAATTCATATCCAATGTTCTTGTTGATGTTTTGAGTGAACATTTCTACCATTTGTTTTTGTGGGATATTATAATATCATCAACTAGCAAGACCTCTCCATCATTGTAAGAATGAAGAAAAATATTCCTCATTTTTGTATTTAGTGTTGCACAAGGTAGTCATTGACATATCTATTTCAATGTTGTAGGACAAGTGTTGTATGAAAGCCTCTGCTAGATCACTCCATGATTTAATTCTAGGTGGAAGTTGGGAGAAACATTCCATAGCTTGTCTACATAAACTTTGTGGGAACAATGTCATCAAGTATGTTTCTTCTCCCGCTACCTCAATGCAAGTTGTGAACAATTCTCTTATGTGTGCTTTAGGATCCCCTTTGCCTCTATACTTATCAAAGTTTAGTATCACAAAATGTGGGTGGAATTGAGGCATCAAAATACTTCTGTCAAATGGGTAAGGACATATGTATTTCATTGTATACTATTTCTTTGGTGTATTCATGTCTGCCGTTTGCTTTTGCAAATCCTTGATTTGTTGTTGCAAGTCATTCTTGGGTAGTGTCCTTTCTCTTTGAGGCAGTCTCATGCCTGAGCCACCAGATGGAGGAGGGATATAATGTATATATGGATGGTATTGATCATAGATGTGTTCATATGGAGGAGGAATATAGTTATATCTTGGATATGGACCACTTGGTATAGCGTTCCAATGAGGAGCACTAGGTCTAGGTTGATACATGTCATGACCATGAGAATGGGAGGTATCATAAGAGTGATCTTGAGTATTGCCCCCAAATCTGACATGGGGTCTCCTTGTGTCAATATTTTGAATGTTTTCTTGGGTCTAATTGTATGCATTGGTATGATCTTAGGTATCATCATGGGCATGTGTAGTCGTAGTTCTTCTCCCTGGGAAAGAATGACTGCAGGGTTGTTCATGAGAGTTCCTAGTGAAATTGACATGAGCATAGGTATTGGGAACTTATGGTTTTTGAAATAAGGATGAAGTGACTCAAGCATGAAATTTTCTCTCCTATTACCATCATTAGATCCTCTAGGATTTGCATTTGTTTTCTTTCCTTGATTGGCCTCCTCTTCTATAATTTGTGACACATGAAATTCGTGAGGTAGATTCATTCTACATTGCACCATGAATCGAAAGAAGTATTATCTATCTCTTCTCATGATTTACTCAACCAATCTATTGAACCTTGGATCTATGATATTCTCTTCAATGTCTACAAAAGTGATAGATGCATTTTCATTATCATTGTTGTTCTCATTGTCATTGTCTGGTATATTATTACAATTGTCAAATGGGTTGTAAAATATGCCTCCATCAAACTCATAGGTACTCATGTTGAGAGATCTTAGAGCTTCTTAGGCTTCTCTTCTAGACCTTTGGGAATAGGTTTCAACCATGAGCTAGACCTTAGCTAAATTGAAATATGGAAGAAAATGACAATACTATGGAAGACCAAGAAAGGATATGAGATGAAATGAATCTATGGTTGTCTTGCAATGTCCAAAAATGTAAGTCCAAGATATGTGTGATCTAAAGTAAGGTGTGGCTTCCAAAGAGATGATATATCTCTTGATGAGGTAAGTTGACCTTGACTAAAGATGACCAAATGAGACCCTAAGATGAGAGATCTGATGCGGGAACCACTTAGTGATATGTTTGTAACAAGTTTGCAAGATATGATGAGGACAACAAAGCAACCTTTTGACTCTAGCTTGGAAAGTGTGTATGAGGGATTTCAAATGAAGGCAAATGATGAACAAATGTGAGACTAAGACAAGCTGACTAAAAATGATGAATCCCTATAGGAAATGCCTTAGAATCTCTTTGAATCTCAAAACTTTAGCCTATTTTTCTCTTTTCAAAATTTGTAAAATGTTGTTATGAAACATAGACACGAAATTGTATTGCATAGACATGCTTTTTGGTCACTGGCACACTTTGAAGTGACACTGATGTAGTTTTAATTGTTAAATAGACAATGTTTTTGCTTTTTAATGAAAACATGATTTTTCCCTGCGCAGACGCAATTTTCCAACCTAGATGTGGTTTCAATGAACAAAGAAACAGTTTCCAATATGTTGAACTGACTGTTTTATTTTTTGACAAAGACATGATTCTGCCTTGCACAGACATGATTTCCCAACCCAGACATAGTTTAAACTGTCACAGATGTGGTTTCTGATAAAATGTTTGATTCTGTCCAAATGTGAAGTTGTTGAATGTGACCAAATCTCAATGTTGAATGTTCTTATGGTAAGAAAACACAACAAACAATGAAGACGCAATGTCTGAAGGCGTGTTTGTCCAAAATGTTTTTGTGTATGTTTAAAATATTTTTGCTGGTATAGCACAAATTGAAGACACTTGAAAACATGCACAACCTAGGGTGGAAAGAGAAACCATTCAATTCTCCCCTGCGACATAGCAATACCTCAAACAAGCGGACAACTAGAGATGTTGGTAGCACTGGCTCCCCCACCACGACACTCACTTCTCGGGCATACCAGATTCTCTTGTAATACCCTAAAAATGGTCATCTAAACCATGGGCCCCTAATCTTGACAACATCACTAAGGTCCTAACCAAAGTCAATTAAATCAACCTTGAGCATATTATTAATTCTTTAATCATCAAATATCACATGGCAAATCAATTACTCAATATTAATTAAATATTTATTTAATTAATTGAATCATTTCCAAGAATATCATTTTGATCAATTATCCTATTTTAATTTATTAAATATCCTTGCATATTTAATTAATTAATAAATTTGCCATTTAATCATGCAAAAAGAATAAATTGATTACAAAAGAAGAAATCAATTACAAAGCAAGAGTTGAATTGAAAATAAAACAAAAAGAATTGAATTGAGAGAGAAATCAAACTTGAGATATTATTTATTTTTCTAAATTTAGAACTTGAAATCAGAAAAGAAATTAATTGAATTATGAATTATTCTCTAAAATTGGAACTCAAAGCTTTTTAGAAAAAGAAGTTTTGTTGCATTGAAAAGACTCTTTTCTTGAATAAATAAAAGAATTATCTATTTTTATCACAAATGCATGGAATTAATTTATTATTATTTCCAATGCAACTTGGACTTCAATTTGAATGCATTTCAATTAAACTATAATTAGAATCTATCTCAAGGTTAACTAAACTTTATTTCTCAATTATTTTCAATTAATCCTAAATTGATCTTTTTTCATCATCTCTCTTGAGAATTCTCTATAAATTCAGTCTTCAACTCTCATTCCAATTCACCCCAGAGATTTTTAAGAACATGCTTGGAGATTATTATCACGCTAATTTCGCTCTGGAGTCATTGAAGATCATTGTGCTTTTTTAGATTATTTGCATCCATATTTAGTTTTACTCACCCATATTGCTTGAATTATTCATCCATCGTGCATCCATATAGTTAATATCATATAGATTAAATCCTTCATCTTGGTGTAGTCTAGTAACTAGTATTACTTATAAATAATCTGAGAGCAATCTTATACTCGCATCTTTTAGAAGGCAATTAGTCACTTTGTTATGGTTTATTACTTATTGATTATTATTTACTAACCATACATGTAATGACTTAATTGAAGTGTTGTGCTTGCAGCTACAGACCCTTTTACACACACACATCTTTGGCGCCCACCATGAGGCAGAAGACTACATTTTTCGGCCTCCAAGACTGACTTCTTTGTTTTTTTGTTATTTTCCAGATTTCAAATTTTTGGATTTTTGTTCGTACATCTCGTACGACAATCTTTACAGACTAAAACAACAAACTATAGGTATCATACGATCAGGAATCATGTATTGTACGAGAGGGAATCCTATATCATACGAGCTAAAACTCTCTCATATGACTCTGTACTTTCAGGTTAAAAAGGTAAATTTCATGATTTTAGTTTTCTGTTCAAATTGATTATTCCAACGACTAACCTTGGTTGTTTATCTATCTATCTTAGAATTTTTCATAGCCTAATCAGTTTTGTAGAATGCTTGCCAAAGACTATGCTTGTCGCACAAAGACAATATGACTACTGATTCATTGTCTTTGCAGGTTGCCTAAGGAAAAATTGACCAAACATCATGTATTTTTTAAATTCATTTTTAGGAACCTAAATTGCTATCTGGTTAAAGAACAAATCTTTATTTCATGTTTTTAGAAGATTCTGAGAGGTAGGAGAGTATGCTCTTGTCTTTTTCTAGACAATCAAAAATCCAGACCCTTGAGGCTTTTTCTCTGTTTGAGATTTGTACATCTTTAGCAGGTTTGCCCTCTTGAGGGGTTGAAAAAATCTTAAATCTGTTACGGCCGGTGTGAGGGGAATGACCTAAGTGGGAACGAATAAATGCCAAGTACTCCAACCCACTATAAAATAAATGTGATTTGATGAAAATCAAGTCAATGACAATGCTCAGGAATATCTCTTCTTCGTACCTTCGGGTATATTAAACCTTGGTTTTCAAGGCTGGGAGACCTCTTAATTGAGTTTATATCTTGACGTGCTGAATGGATCCCTTACTAGTTCCAATTAAAATTAGAAGCTACCTGGTTCATCTCCAAAAGGGGGATAATCTTTGTGCAAGAGAGATAGTAACTCTCCCAAGATACTTGTCATTTCGTGCCCCCATTAGCATTTGGAGTCGGATAATACGGCGTTGAGAATCCATTGCGTGAGACTTTGCGACCATATTCTGATTAGCTATTGGATGTGTACCTGAGTCTACAAGCAAAGTTTTTCTTTCCTCACCAAATTCCTTAGGGTTTGCATGTTGTGATTGGAGTTACTACTTATACTACGTGTTTTCTGTGTTTTCATCCCTGGAACAAAAATTGAAATACCAAAATTGGAGAAAACAAGAAACAAAATCAGTGATTAGAAACTCTATCCGTGCCAGAACTAGTTCATCCTAAGTCAAAACTTTGTTCATGTCAGAAGTAATCCATCCCAAGTCAAAACTTTTTCTATGTCAGAAGTAGTCCATCTTAAGTCGAAACTCTGTCCATGTCAGAACTTGTCCATCCTAAAGTCAAAATTCTATTCAAAACTAGTCTATCCTGGTCCAAAATCAATCCATCTCAGAATTGGTCATACTCAGGTGTCATACTCAACAATCAAGAAAACTCAAAATTTTAAGTCTCTGCCCTGTGAACACTCGTACGAGTCTGCTTATTTATTGTCCTAAATCACATCCTGTCTCATACAAGTTTTGTCATTTGTCATCCTATGTCAGATCCTGTGTTGTATGAGTTGTTTCATCTGTTGTTTGGCTCTGTGTCCTGCGTCGTACGAAACATAACTACCCTAAGTCTTTTGTCATTCTACACATACCCTTTTGTCATATGGTATGAGGTAGAAACTGATATGAAACAGAATTGTTGTCGTCCTATAGCTGCCAAATTATCATTCGGCTCAGAAAAACCTGTTGTACGAGTCTCTAGTTTTGTCAGAATAGAACAGTCAAACTTGCCTAAAAATAGTCTACAATGAACATAATGATGGTTATCATCATCCTAAGCATAAACAGATCAAGACAGTGTATCTCTTCCATTTGCGTTGCATTATTTGGTTGATCATCTTTCAGCTAGTTCAATCAACTACTATCAAATTTAAGTCACTTAGATAATGTCTTACACAAGATAGATCATTCCTGAAACCAGACCAAATCTTACACTACTCTTAGAATCAACTTAGATAGATATCTTCTATAGGATAGATCTTTCTTGAAACCAGACTGAATCTCAGTTGTTTCTCTCAAACAATACTGTAACATAACAACTAGCTCTAAAATTGATTGACCTCTGCATCACAAACAACTTTAGGTCACACTAATCCATAAAAATGCCTACACAAACCAGGAGTTCTCGTAAGAAAGAAGCCAAAGGCAAAGAACAACCCTTCAAATATCAAGATAATCTATTCTACGTGAAGGATCCACTCACTGATATACCGTTGTCATCAGGCAGACCAATTTTTGATGAGCCTAAATCTCCCACTATGTACAAGACGGAACACAATAACGAAAATAAGGACGATAATAACATTCTCGAAAATGATAACATTCCCGAAGACACAGAACCTCCAGAAAAAGATATCCTTGACTGTCAAAAGGACAAAGACTTTAGAAAAATGATGAAAGCTATCCTGACCCGAGAGAAGGAAGACTATTTCTTAGAACTAGCAAAACAAGGTGTTAAACTTCCTACTGGATATGATGTTCAAACACTTGTTACTAAAAAGGAAGAATCGCTTATACTCATGGTACATAAACAATTACAAGCCTTACAGATGGAGGTCACAGAATTGAAGAATAAGGATAAGTCTCCAAAACAATATTCTCTGGAAACAATATGTCCCTCTCCATTTGACAAGAATCTATACATGCCTCCATTTCCTTCATGAGTGGAGATCCCAAAATTTGATAAATATGATGGTACCTCGGATCCTCAAGATCATGTCAAAGAGTTTTGTGCTACCTGTATGGAATTCATGCATGATCAAACGTACCTCATGCACCTTTTCCCAAGGAGTTTAGGGGGTCAAGCAACGAAATGGTTCTCAAGTCTACTCATACAATATTTGACATCTTGTGACTATGATCGAGCTTTGCAATACTAAACCAAAAATAGGGGAGCCTCTTCTTACTTTCCTCCAATGCTGGAGAAAGATGTTTTCTAGGTATTCTCGACCTATCCCAGACGCTGAGAAAATGGATATATTTGTCAATAACTTGGTCCTCGAACTAAAGTATAGTGTATAAATATAAATACACCCATCGTTTAACAAAATAGTAGATAATTCCATTCGAATGGAAGATGTGATCATAAAGAAGGGAGATATCTCACCTTGGAAAGAAACACAACCAAGATCTAGCTCTAAAGAGAAGAACAAGTATTGGAAATTTGGCAAAGACAACAACAAGAATGTTGTTAATGATGGAGTAGTAGACATTGTTAAAACCAACTCAAAGCCCACAATATTCAACTTGGCTAGTGGTTCACAAGCACTTAAAGCTATTGAGGCTGCAACAGAAAATCCACCAAAGAAAACAAAAGAATGGTTCAAAGAAAAGCCTTGGCTTTCCAAACCTAGGCATGATTTTACTCCTCTTGAAGAATCGTATGAATCCGCTTTCAAAACTCTGTTGGAAAACAACTTGATAACATTACCAGATAACTCCAGACCATATGATCTGGATGTCAAACCAAGATGGTGGAGAGAAAATGAATACTGTGACTTCCATCGGAATAAAGGTCATAACATAAACAATTGTATGAAGCTAAAACATGAGATTCAAGATCTCATAGACAGTAGGAAAGTTGTTGTTGGGAATCACCCGACCAATTCTGATCATAAAGCATTTAAGGACCCTTTGCCTATTTACGAACAAGGTGATTCTTCAAAGACCAAAGGAGGTGCCAAGGTAAATTATACTTATACCAGTCAGGACAACGTTATCAACATGATTGAGCCTTCCCACTCGGAATATTGCAATGTGATTATAGTCCAAGATAAACCAAATGAATCATGATATGCAAGAGCTCTGACCCATTCTTAGAAGAAAGTTACTCTCCAAGGAGCTAGCACTTCCAACCCAGCTCAAGCAACATCAAACCCACCAGCCCAATCAAACAAACAAAAAGAATCAACCTTGGACAAATTTAAAAGGTTAACTTCACCATCATCTTCTGGATATGGTGTTGTTGAACAGTTGAAGAGGACAAATGCTCAAATCTCAATTTTTGAATTTCTAAAACTCTCGTCTGCTCACAAAGAAATTCTAGACAAAGCATTGACCACCACTAACATTCCAAAGGATTTAGACATTGATCGGTTTCAATTTATGGTGGGTCATCTAACTTCACCTCACTATCTAACCTTCTCCGAAGAAGATGACAATTCACTAAATCATCCACATAACCAGCCATTTCATATTGAAGCCATGATCCACAAACACAGAGTCAAACGTGTTTTGATAGATGGAGGCACAAGGTTGAATATATGTACTTACAATCTGCTTACACAACTAGGATTGTCTGAAAATGTCATTGATCCCGACAAGAAAATAACAATAAAAGCCTATGATGAAGAAGAAAGGACCTCTAAAGGTCTAGTATCATTACCAATCAGAGTGGGACCGGTAGAGAGAGATGTCCTTTTCCAAGTACTTGATATTCCTTTGTCATACAATATCTTACTAGGCAGGTCGTGGATTCATGAAATGAAGGTAGTACTGTCAACATACCATCAATGCTTAAAATTCCCCTATAATGGAACAAAAATCAGTATTCCTACTGATACAAATGTCATTTGTAATGCATTGACAAAAGGTGTAGATACTTTTGTGCCTCATAATAGGGAAGCCTCTACAAATGAAGATCCAGAAACACTGATGAAAAAATTAGAAAAGAGATTGAAGATTACAAATATCGGCATGGATGGCTACAAGATAGAACCAGTACTTTCATTAGTTTCTCTCCCTCTATCACTAAACTAGTTGGGCAAGCCATCAGAGGCTATGAGAACACAAACTTCAGCTCCACATACCATGTATGATGGTCTCTTTGTACAGTCCTCTACCTCTTGGCGGATGAAATAAAAGAGGATGTTGTTCTTAACTGGCTCTTTAAGGTAGATAGTCAAAATGAGGAGGTATGACATTGTGAGATTTCCTCAAACCAATATGGTCCTGGCTACAAAATGATTCAACGCATGGGATATCTAGGTAATGGTCCTTTGGGAAAACAAAAGGAAGGTATTACTGAACCAATTCAATTGCAAACGAAATCCACAAATGATAAGGCTGGACTGGGATACAATCCAAAAAAGACATCAGACCAAAAACATGTTTCTAAGTCTAAGTGGCAAAAAAGGATATTGCCTTCAACATTACATGAAGTAGACACTCAACAAATAAAAGCAGTGTAGAAAAGAGAAAGAGGAATCAATAGTCAAGAAAGAAGAAATAGTCAGTGCTCAAGCTTCGATGGTGTCAGCTACAATAATACAAGAAGTTGAGGTCCTAGAAGATATAAGAGATGAAGTAGTAAGAATCAGAGAATTGTTTGCACCACTAAAAGTTCCAGTCACATATACTGGCAGGTAGCAAGTAGACAATTCAGAGACTGACTCAAATGAGTATGAATGGGGTCCTGACCACATCTCAGACACATCCACTACAAAAACTCCAGAAGAGTCTAGTGGTGTCATATATGATACTCAAGTGCTAATGTGCATAAAACTAGAGAAAGAAATACAAGAAATTAGACAAAAGAGGCAAGAAAATTATGAATAAGGACTGAAAGAAGGAAGAATACCAAAAATCTTCTCGTCTATGTACCCCTATGCTAAAACAGAACAAATCAGGTATAGCACTACACAAGAAGAGTTGGAAGCTACAGAATAAGAACCAGTTATCAGTCCAGAGGAAGTTGAATGGAGTAGACGACAGAAAATCACATAAACATCAAGATCATGTCAACAGGTGTGTCAGATACAAATGAAAAATGAACCACAACATGAAGGAACTTGTAGTATTAAAGATGTTTGTGTTGATACCATACATACACTTACTAAATCACTTGAAGAAGGCTCAGCAACTTCATCTGATGACTCTGATGATAGTCTTATTTAGGACAATATCTACTCAGCCTCAAATTCTAAATCATCTGATACAAACAATGAAAATCTGTGTACTGATCTTATCACTATTCAACCATGATATGACGTCCAGTCTGGCGTAGTGAACAACGTTACAAGTATGTCTATTGGATTAGATCAACTAAATATTAACGTGAACTTTAATAATCATGATCTGACCCTTCCTGGTGTCAAGACACTTATGCAAGGTATTCTTCTAGAACTTGACTTTGACTTTTCGATCCACCGTTGTGATAACAATACCATGAACACTCTTGAACCTATCCAAAATTTATCCTGAGTACATCCCGAATTGATTGACTGTACTTTACAAAACCATCCCTAGAATATACCTATTTTTACCAATGACTATATGTTAGCCTATTATCTCAATGCAGTCGAACCTATGCACTCTTCCACCAGTGAACAAAGTGAAAATATGACTGAAGCAGATATCAAATATCTTAGTCACAGAAATAAGAAAAATAAAAATAAAAGATTTGATGGCGAAAACCACCTTGTGGTAGTGTCAGAATCTAAAAAAGAGAAAATAAAGGATGTACCTAAAGGTGAAAACCTCTCTAAGGCACTTGAAGGTGAGATACTTGATATACTGCCAAGTCATTTCCAGTAGAGGTCATCCATATTGATCGAGCCAACTCAGCTAGTGAACATTGGGAGTCAAGAGACACCACACATCATTCATGTATCTCAATCACTATCAACAGAAGAATTGAAGGATTTCACTCAGCTATTCTCAGAAAAGAAAAGAAAATTTGCATGGATATACTCTGATATGCTAGGCTTGGATCCTGATCTTATCATGCACCATCTTTCAATCACACCAGGAGTAAAACCAATTAAGCAAAAACTCCATAAGATGCACCTACATGTAGCACTATTAGTCAAGGCTGAACTAGAAATATTGCTCAAAGTTGGATTCATCAGAGCTATAGATTATGCAGAATGGATTTCAAACATAGTACCTATGTCAAAGGCAGAAAAATCTATTAGAGTTTGCACAGACTTCAAAGACCTCAATAAAGTGTGTCCGAAGGATGACTTTCCATTGCCAAATATTGATATGATAGTCGACAAGACTGCAGGATACGAGATGTACTCACTAATGGATGGATTCTCTGGCTACAACCAAATCAAAACAACTCCTGGAGATCAAAAAAAAGACAACATTCACCTGTGCATGGGGAACATTTTGTTGGAACGTCATACCATTTGGGCTAAAGAACGTAGGAGAAACCTATCAAAGAGTAGTTACTACCATTTTTCATGATATGATGCATAAGAATATGGAAGATTATGTTGATGACACCTTAGTGAAGACTATGAAGAGATCAATGCATATTCAAGAGTTAGGTCCTATACTAGACAAAATGGAAAAGTTCAAACTCTAGTTAAATCCAAAGAAGTGTGCATTTGGAGTAACATTTGGTAAACTACTTGGCTACATCATTTCAAAGAAGGGAATCGAGGTTGATCCTGAGAAGGTCCAAGCCATAATGGAAATGCCACCTCCGAAGAACATCAATCAAATGAAAAGTCTACAGGGACGTCTCCAATCTATCAAACGCTTCATTTCTTAGCTAGTAGACAAAGCTCAACCTTTCACAAAGGTATTAAGAAAAGGAGTAATATACAACTGGGATCAATAGTGTGAACAACATCTCCAGCAAATCAAAGAGTACCTATTGAATCCACCGATATTGATGCCACCGATTTAGGGTAAGCCACTAATCTTATATATATCAACAACTGATTCATCATCGGGGGCACTTATGGCACAACAGGATGACAACAAAAAGGAATAAGCTATTTATTACATTAGTAGGACATTGGTGTCTTATGAAATGAACTACACTATAATAGAAAAAGTATGCTTGGCGTTATTCTTTGCATCACAAAAACTGAGACACTACATGCTAGCACATTTAGTCAAGTTGGTGGCCAAAATTGATCCACTCAAATATCTTCTCAATAAAGCAACACTTACAGGAAGATTGGCGAAATGGGTCATGATCCTTACAGAGTTTGACATTGAATATGTGGAATGCAAAGCCATAAAAGGATAGGTAATTGCTGATCAACTTGTTGAAGCTCCACTTGAGGACACTCAACCGCTACATATAGAGTTTTCAGATGAATCAATAATGCACCTTACTCAACAACCCTAGAAGATGTTCTTTGATGGGTCCTTTACCCAAAATGGTTTTGGTGCTGAATATTGTTTATTACTTCTCAAAAGTATTCAATCCCAAAGTCTTATAAGATTCTATTCCCCTGCACAAACAACATTGTAGAATATGAAGCTTTGGTAAATGGAATGAAGCTAGCCGTTGAATGGAAGGTTGCTGAATTGAATATCTATGGAGATTCTCAGCTAGTAGTTAACCAAATCAATGATACATATCAGACTCGAGATGAGAAACTAATGCCTTATAGAGAATGGTTGATTATCTTAAGAAGTACTTTTCTTTTGTATCATTCCAATAGATTCCTAGATCCGCAAATAGAGCAGCCGATGCTATGGCCACCTTAGCGTCTATACCTGAGTTACAAGAGTCCAATTTTTGCTTTGAATTCCTGGTGGAAGAGTTACATTACCCAGCCTATGATTCCCTTGAGACCCAAATAGTCTGGTGTATTATTGGACATGACTCATCCCAATATAGCCACATCTACTCCTATCTACGCGACCAAATTATCCCCAAAAACCTTACTCATAATGAGAAAAGAAAGCTAACTCGAAACGCTTCATGGTATGTTATTATAGCTAATGATTTATTTAGACAAGGTTTGGACGGTACATTTCTTAGATGTCTAGAAACTGAAGAATCTAAACGTACATTATCGGAAGTCCATGAAGGTATTTGTGGATCTCATTTGAATGGTCTTACTTTAGCTCAAAAACTACTACGGGCTGGCTACTACTAGTCAGACATGGAAAAAGACGCCATCAAATTTTCTAAGACCTATGAGAAATGTCATCTTCATGGAAATCTCATACATGCCCTGGCAAGGGATCTCATACCATTCATTACACACTGGCCTTTTCAACAATGGGCTTTTGATCTCATTGGTCAGATATATCCTGCATCATCCAATGGACATAAATTCATCATAACCACCACAAAGTATTTCACCAAGTGGGTAGAGGTGGTTCCACTTGTCAAATTAACCAGTAAACAAGTTGCCTTGTTCATCCTAAACTATATTATTTGCAGGTATGGGATACCTTCGTCCATTGTGACTGATAATGGAGGACAGTTTAAAAATAAATATTTGGACGAGATTTGTGAGAAATTCAAAATAAAACAATGTTGGTCATCAGTATATTACCCTCGAGGTAATGGACAAGCTGAGGCATCTAACAAAAACCTATTGACTATCTTGCACAGAACAATGAACAAATCTGGGAAAGATTGGCATCTGCGGCTCAATCCTGCACTATGGGCTTATAGAACAAGTATCAAAACACCTACTGGGGCTACACCTTTCTCTTTGGTGTATGGGTCTGAAGTAGTATTACCTATTGAAGTAGAAATACCATCTCTAAGAGTTTCTTTGCAAGGTCTTCTTACTGGTGAAGATAATAGAATATCTAGATTGCAAGAACTTGAATTACTGGATGAGCATCGGCAAGTGGCATTTGATCATCTCAGAGTACATCAGAAGAGAATGTCCAGAGGATATAACAAGAAAGTTAGAGAGAGAGAATTTCAGGTTGGTGACCTAGTTCTGAGAGAAAATCCAAAAAATCAACAGTTTCGAGACAATAAAGGGAAGTTTGAAGCCAACTGGCTGGGTCCCTACATCGTTACTATAGTATTTGGCTCTGGTGCCTATCAGCTCTCAAATTGGGAAGGAGAACAACTCTGTGAACTGATTAACACCATCCACTTGAAGAAATTATTTGCTTAGCATTCTCTGTGCCATCAACTTGTACAGCTGAAAAAAGTCCTGAAAAAAAATAAAAATAAAAATAAAAATATATATGTATAAAGAGAGAAAATGCCTTGGTAAACAGGCACCTTGGTAAAAAAAGAAATGAATCTCTACCAAGTAGATGAAAACCTCGCAAATAATTGCCTCTTGTACTCAAGCGCTCCATCTATCAACGCAATGTTGGCATTTCCTGCTTTGCTGCATCTTTGCTTTTGCTTGCACATATATTTCAATCACTTTTGTGACATCTTGGTTCATTGGAACCCTCATGACTTGAAACCGATCAACATCCTAGTCTTAGGTTAATCGATAGAACACATTACATATCCTAAGCAGTGTCAACCAAGTCATATTTTCGTCAGTGAATCGTGGTTGTCCACTCTGAGTCAGTCACCTGTCTCCTAACTACCAAAGAGTTTTTATCACTGAGTAAACAAGCAAAACAACATAATGGAAAACAATCACTAAACAATTTAAGCTATGAATGAAAATTTTCTTTGTGTGCTGTCTTTTATATTGGTTTTCAATTATTATCCCTCTGAGTAACTCGAGGAAGTTTATTGCGACTAAGAGGAGCAAGGATTGGGGGCATAATATTTTCTTTGTTTTTTGCTTGTAGGAATGATCCCAATAATCTAGAAACATCTAAATTAGTTGGGTGTCTGTGATAAGAGCCTTCACAACAGGGTGAAATCGCCTCACATATCTTGACTCCGCTTATTTGTATGCTACAGGGAGGTCCATATCATTTCTTTGTTAGTTTTGGAGGAATTTTTTTATGATGCAATTCAGGTCCCTGTGAAATCTGTCCAAGGATATGAATGAAAAAAGGGTCATTGTGGACAAGATAATTAATATTGCACATTGAAAAGAAAGGAACTCTAACTTGCCTGTTGTGTTCATTATGCTCGTGATGAATCTTAAGCATTTTAAATCTAGTGACTAGGTTTAGGTTGCATTTCGCATATCATTTTGCATATCATTCTGCATTTTTGTGAATTTAGAGTGATTTCGGTATGGTAATAATCTCTTTATCTTCTGAATGAGAGCTAAAAGCATCATCATTTCTTACGCTAAGTGGTCTATTTATCATCATTTTTTTCAATCGAGTATTTGTGTTTTGAGATGTTTAGATGCATACATAAACATTTAATATAGATTCATACATTTCATTATTCACTCATCTGCATTCATCTTATTGCATAGAAAAATGAAAAAATTGCATTACTCATATTACTCATTACATACTCATCTATTTGCATATGAAAAAAACAAAAATAGACATCCATAATCATTTGCATTCCATACATTCATATTGAAAAGAAATGCATACATATAGAATAAAGCATATAAAAGACATTTCATAAATGAATCAACACTAGTACGATGAAGTCAAATCAGATCTCGTATATATATATATATATATATATATATATATATATATATATATATATATATATATATATATATATATATATATATATATGTCAAGTCTAAGAGTACAAAATGATGTCGAATGACATATACAAACTCTTTGTTGCACCCTTAAAAATTAAAATTTTTAAGGTTCCAGATTCATACTAGGAAGCAAATCTCTCTCTGCAATTATTTAGATCAAGTATCTATTGCACTTCGAGTTCCCTGCAATTATTGAGATCAAGTATCTATTTAGAAAAATGGTCCAATTTTTTTTCAAATAAAGCAAAGTAATGGATTAGGGCACATTCAGGGTGTGTTTGATGAAGTAAAATATGATTCCCAGGGAGATAATATATCAGAGGAAAAGATCAGTGAAGATAGTTTTCTTGTGGACAAAACAAATGATGATTCTCAAAATAATGAGAAATACATACATAACGATGAGTGTAATAATGAGTATGTGCTTGAAAATCCTTTAGAATTTTTCTTAAATCTTCAGTATCATGAGACTTCACAGGAATGTGAGAAAATAATCTCTAAATGTGAATATTTTTTTAGTCCCTCTTGTGAAATAAACATTTACCATCTAGGATGTGAAGATGAAATGGATTTACATTCGGTATACAGATTTGAAGAAGCTTCAGCAAAGCACAATGATGAAGATTTTTCAGGAAGATACTTTCAGTAAAGGTATGTATTGTGATTTGCCGCATGATTTCTTACATATTGAAGCACGGGAAGATTCCCAAGGAGATAGGAAGGATTTTCTTATGTTCTTAAATAAATCAGTTAAATAAAATACAGAAAAGGTCGTGTTTGGAAATAATTTTAATTTTCAACAACACTATATAGTGAAACTATGGGAGAAAAGGAAATAATGTCTTTGCAAGACATTGTTGAAAGGGACATGTGCCCTAAGTCTTTATGTGAAAAGGGTAAGTTATTTCCAAAACACAAGGAAAAAGAAAATGTGTTTAAGGATGATATAAATTTTTTATCAAGTTTACATTATAGTAAAATCATATGTGATGAGTGCCCTAATTTACTATTTGAGGAAAATGAGATATTTTTCAAAAATGAGGATACCGTAAAAATGAACTATATGGAACATAATCCCAAAAGAATAAAAAGTTTTAAAAATTGCAACATAGGTTGTGTTAATCCTAATTTAGACATTTCATTGGGAGGCATGAATACTTTGTAAGAAAAAGGAAAGGAAAATTTTTTACCAAGTATTTTCCCTTAAGTGAATGTTGCAGAATATAAAAATGGGAATTTTGAATGGTGTTTTGAAACTCATATGCAAATGAAATTCACATATGACAAAAGAGTTTTCAAAATTTTTCAGGAAGAAAAGGAATATAAGAATTAGGGTAAAATACTATCGAGATATAATTTATTTCAATTAAGGTTGATACAAGAGGATGAAAGAGATCATGTGTATCACCATTCAGCCCAAATAACAAGGAAGTTAATTAAATATATTGGGAAAAAGTTTTATAGTAGGAAAAGAAACAATATATCAAACAGTGGGAGTGGTAAAGCAAATAGTGTTTTCAGAAGGTGCATATTACTGCATGACCAAAATCAAGTATTTGACAGAGGAAAGGGAATATCGTCATTTTTGGGGGGCCTCGGGCCACCCAATTTTATTCAAAGGAACCTACAAAAGGGGTGCTATCTAATGGTCTGCTTTTCCAGAGATAACTAAGATCTCTCTATGCTCACAGGGAGCATACGTCCCCAGAAAGAGCCACTGTTGGACCCTTAAAAATTAAAAATTTTGAAGGTTCTAGATTCATACTAGGAAGCAAATCTCTCTCTGCAATTATTTAGATCAAGTATCTATTCCACTCCGAGTTCCCTGCAACTTACTTTGATGCATGAACAAGGTGGTCGATTTCTAGGTATGTATATGGTTGCAAATACGAAATCAAGCCAGGTATGCCTTTTTGAACCATAACTTCTTCTCATCTAAACTTTGTTATGTCAAATTAATTATTCCTCTGTATTTTATGTATATATGAGGACCTATTTTTCAAATTTCAAATTCATATGATATTGTTTGATATGTTTATGAAAGCCATTATTATTTTCCTTGAGTATAATATTAATTAGGAAGTTTTTAATTTTGAATATTATATTTTTCCTCCAATTAATATTATAGTATTTAAATTATTTGTGTTACATGAAATTATATGATGCTTTTAAAACTAACACAATTTTTGAGCTTGTATAATGTGCAGGATTATTACAAAAAAGAAATAAAAGATTTTACATTGATCAAATCAAATGATCAAATACTTTATAGTTGGTTGAAGGAAGTAAAAAGTTTTTATTTCAAAAGGTGAAATATTAAATCATTTTTTAAATAAATGATTGGGATACATTGGGGCCCAATGAGTAAAAGCCATGAGTATCGTAATAGGCATTTGAGAGCCCTCCCGATCCCAGATAGGGCAGCCATTGTTGTACAAGTTGAAAATGAACAATATATTCATTAATAAACAACATATACATGTTTCCTTAATAACCTATTGAATGCTCAAGCTGAAGTATTATATATACATAATGTTGTGAGCTTTTATAGTACCTCAACAAGAAAATGATTGGGGTGATGAAAAGCAGCAGTGAATTGTTAAGTATATGCGATCTTCATACATAATCAAGTAAGCTCAGCAAATATTAGAGAAGCGGAGAGGCTATGATGAGAAGTATCACCAACAACAACAAAAGTTCATTCACGTTTTTACAATTCAGACCATTTTTTGGGCTTGAATATGAGTTTTAAATGGTGATTTTTGTCTCTCAATAGAGGCCCAAACCATCCACCCTACCTTGAAGGCCATTTTTACAAGATTTTTGATATTTTTGGAGTGCCAGTAAGCTCAAAAATGGCCCAGATTTGAAAGTGACGGCCTGCAACATTTCAGTAAAAAATATATATTGTTTTATCGTTAACAAAATGATTTCTGATTTGTTAGTATATCTTACTATATTTCTTTTTTTTGTGCAGGATGTTACACATGGGAAAAATTAAATTTCTAGGCACATTAAAGAGCATGGAGTATATCTTAAGCAAGTATATTTTTTATTTACAATAAGATTACATTTTGCATATAAATAAATGATTTTAAAATATTATTTTACAAAATGGTAGGGAGAGGGACTACCCATACCTACCCTCCCCTTTTACCAATTGCTCCATTGTATTATTTGAAAATGTTTGTTAGGGTAAATTAGTATGGATAATAATTTGCAAATATTTCCACAATTCCCAAGGCAATGTATTTTTATCAAGTGGAGGTAGGTATGTTTTAATCATTTGCTTTTTATTATTTTAAATGTAAAAGTGATTTTAAAAGATTATTAATTAATATTTTGTCTTTGAATTTATTTTCTCCTAAAAATAAATGATCTCAAATGTTATTTACGCAATATTTTACATTCTGGGATTTTTCAAATATTATATGAAATGATTTGTATTTCTTTATAGATTTATTTTTTCAATCACTTAATTATTCATTTGGGGAAAATTTGTTGCCCTTATTTTATTATATCCTTATGAAGGTTAATTGAACATATTTTCTTAGGGCAAAATATTATAACATTTTTTGCATAAGGAATAGTTTTTTAAAGATGAATACTTTGAAATTTTCCTAGCTAATGAGGATATTATTTTTATTATTCAAATTCCTTATTATGTGCCTTATGTGTGCAGGATAGGATGACAAATTATTTCTACTAAGTGCATATTAAGGAAGTATTTTTTACCTATAGGCTTTAAATAATTTTTCATTTTTATTATTATAATGGGTAAAAATACTTTGATAAAGAATAGCCTTTTTTATAATGTTTGATGGTGAAAATCTAACGTTTTTATCTTGAATCATCTTTAAAGTATTATTGATGAAAAAGATTATTATATCAAGGATAAGCGATTATTAGCATTCAATAATTATTTTTTTACTTTTTTGGAAAATAGGTAATTAGAATAATATTCTTGCTTTTGGAAATGGTTAAAGCGAGAGTAAAAAAAATTCAGAACATTATTGATCTAATATCTTCATTGGGATGTTTTATTCTAAAAAAGTTATTCAAAGGAAATTTCATTTATTTCTGGAGCTTTATATTAATTATTATGATATCATATTTTTTAGGAACACTCTATCCTAATTATGTGCAAAGGTTATATATCTCTTTAGGGGAAAGTATTCTTATTTGCATAGGGAGGGTTTTATCAATGATTTTAAATATATCCCTAGAAAGTAAAAAATATGAGTTATCAAGTTATTTGATTTTCTTATGTTTTGTGCAGGATATTTTATTCTTTAGCTTACACCGACATAGGAAGTATCCTTTACTTAAATTTTTTTAATATTTTGATATTGCCATTCATCATTTGCAAAAGCATTTTGGTAAATAAAGACTTGTTTACAACATTTGACATGATAGTATTTTGACATTATCTTTTTGAGAAATTATAAAGGGATATATTTTATCATAAGGAAAATTACATTTTGCAAGTGCTCTTACCATGAATAATGTTTTTAACTCATGATGACCTAATATATTTTAACATTACATTATTATTATTTGCTTGTAAATATTTTCACCCTAAGTGAATAAATGATACATGTATGTATTAGGGTTGATTTTATGCGGATTCAAAGTATGAATTTTTGCAAAAGTATTTTCTCAAAGGGATAAATATTTGGATCAAAGTGAATTACGATCAAATTTTACGTATGTGAAAAGATATAGTTTTTAATACAAAATTTAATCAAAGGTAAGTCATGATCTATTTTCTATTTAAGGAACTTGATTGGTTCAATTTATATGCAAGAACTTTTATCAAAGTTTGTAAATGAGGAGCCTAACCAAGAGCGGAAGTGGAATTTTATCAAAGTGAAAGATTATAAAGAATATTAATAAAGCTTTATTTAGTGTGTATTTTAGGGATTCAAATGTAATTATCTCTGTAAACCAAAGGGTGTGTCCTTTGGAAAAACAAATGTCTGTAACTCCCTCCTATATGCGAAAGGGTGTGTCCTTTCACATATGTCTTTTGGATCAGGTATTTATAGGGAGTCTTTTTTAATTAAAAAAAGAAAAATTCACAATCTGTCAGGCTACTAGTAGGGGCTATGGGATGTTTGTATTGGAGAAGTTTGTAGGAATGGAAGTATCATTTTGAGCAATCACTATGTAATGGAGTATCTGTAAGTGTAGCTATTGTATGGATTCACTCTCCAAAAATTAATATACAAGATTCGTTGTTTCAATTCTAGAATTCGTGTATACTTTTGTGTTGATGAATTTCATTTTGTCCTCTTGATAAATCTGATAAAAGGTTTAATACAGTGTGCCACCACAAGTTGTTATAATTGAATATAAGATTTGCTTCTTCATGTTCTTATAGCACTTAATGGAACCTCTATATTGATAGTCTTGTGTTACAAGTTGCCTAAAAACTGTCTCAAGAGTTTAATTGAATTATTTGTCCACAAAGTATTGTGCATATTCCTAGATAGAGGCACTAGTCTATTATTTATTTCTGAGATTTTGATTTGTATGCATAAGGTCCTTACAGAGAAACATTCTTCCATATCCTATTTGAACTAATCCTTACAGATTTCATTCAAGTCCTAAAAGCATTTCATTTTCAATATACAATATCTTTAACATACACTTTTATTCATATTCAGTTTTCAGTTTTCAAAGTATTCAGCTAAAGCACATGATATAGCATAGTTGCAGAACACTAATTTGTGAGTTGTGTAAACTTTCTTAGAGGCTTAAATCCACATTTAAATAACTCTTTTGTGCTTGAGAGGGAAGGGTACACCCACCTAGGTCTTGTGGACCCTGAAGTGTGGAGGGATTTGGTCTTCAACCATCCCTATTCATTGGCCAAGGCTGATTGGATTTCCTAAGGAGTTGGCAAGTCTTTGGGTTTTCCAATCTGCGGTTTTGGGCACCAACACTCCCATTGGAGAAAGAATTTTATAGGCTACAAAAAAATGGATGTGTCTACAAAAAAATATCTGAGCCAACAAAAATAATATCTAGCTTTGGGCCTCTCCCTCATCGCCTGGTGGAGGAGGAGGAGCCTAATGACTAGGATCCTATCAAGGTGCTCGAGCTCACTCTGAGCGTGTCATATACTGTGAATAGGGGATCACCTGCTATGCTACTAGAACTGCCATGCTATATGCTGCAACATAGTAGGTTGCCCTATTGTTCTGATGCAAAACCTCATGCTGGAGGGTGTCTCACTCCGCTCTCATCACCGCGACCTGATGATCGCGCTCTGCTCTCAGCTCCATAAGCTGACGATCTTGCTCAACACTCACCTCTGCAAGCTGCCGGTCTCACTCCACCAGCTAAGTCTGAGCCACTATCAACTGTGATTGCAGCTCTGCAAGATGTGCTCTCATCGACCACCCTGCATCAATCCCTTGCTCTCTCATCGGCTCTCCACCCCCATCTCCACCTCCAATATCACCCTGCTCGTCCCTCCACTACCGAACCTATCTTAGAGTTGCTCACTCCTCCTCAGCTCTGCCCAATCTCACTCCTACTCTCCCAAGGGATCCACCCTCACTCCTCTATTGTCCACCCTCAGCTAGAACCCTATTGCTACTAGCACCAGGATCACCACCTATCTGCCTCAGAGCCTCGGCTCTCTAGCCCTATCTCTAGCCCTGCCTCTAACTCTGTCCCTGTCCTGGCACGGGAGCATCATCCTCTATACGAGGTGCTTGCTCACCTAGATCTGTAAACCTAGGAAAAGGATGCTGTCAGAACCACTCTCTGTACTCGGGCAATAACCTACATTTGCAACATCGTCCATATAGTCCCATCTGAGGCATTGTAGACCAGTCAGCTCCTGCATAGCTAAGGCATAGGACAACCATGGAGACCATCCCTGTCTCTCCTCATCCACATAACACACATAAGTTGTATACTCCTACAAGATCCCCTGAGGCCAGCCATACTACCTCATCACTCGTGATACGACAAACCACTCAACAATGGTCTGTGATCTCCCAATAAGTGGGCGCATAACAAAAAGGTCCCTGTGAACCAGCCGCCAGTCATCCCATGGCTCTACACTACGGCTATCAAATCGTCTAACTGTCGCTGCCAAAAATATATCTTGCCCAGATGGGGTTGCGTAACATAACCGTCATACCTATATATAATCAGCTACCCAAGCTCTCTACTATCGACCGACAAATAGAAAGATGCTCCCAAGCCCAAACCTATAAAATGAATACACCTATGGCCATGCTCCTTCCATCTCTATATACAATCTCATGCATCTCATGATACATGTGAGCCAATAAGAAAGAACCCCAGCCTAGTCTCTGAGGGGTCTCCATCAATCTCATCAGCATCCTGCCCCAACCACACTGGAAACCCTGTTCCCTCTATCTGGCATCAGAAAATAGCCGATAAATCTTGCTAGAACACATGCCAGAGGAAACTCCTTGTTGTATCTGCTCATCATAATGTCGCAACTAATGGAATAGGTCAAAATGTCAGGATCCCTGAAGACATGCTTCATTGCCTGTAATCCTAGAAGGTGTCCTAAATCGTAATCCACCTTATCCCCAACAAAAGGGATACGGATGATCTTATATACATCCTCAGGAGTGATAGTCAACTCTCCCATGGGCAAATGAAACGTGTTATGCTTGGAATGGAATCTCTCTACCAATGCTATGAGCATATCATGATTCACATAGATATTTGGTAAACTAAGAAGATGAGTCAAACTACACAAGTCAATATGAGCCTGATCAACCTCTGATAAATATTGAACTAATGCCATGGTAGGAGGGTAAATGCATCTGAAAAGCATAGGAGGTAATCAAACCTCCAAAAACACAACACCGAAGAATCAAAAAACATTCCAAATAAGCCTACAAGAGAAGTAAAACATCATGACAATCCAACTAAGTCAAATGCAAAATCAAAATCTCATGTTTAGACCTTAAAAAATGCTCAAGGTTTTCCAAATGACAAAACATAGAAGGGCAGCATCTCGTACGAGTCAGGATTGACCTTCATACGATAAAACATCCCCAAACGATAATTTATTAGACCCCGCATGACAAAATGGCCTTTTTACAGACATGTCGTATGAAACAAGGGTGGGGCTCGAACGACAATTCTAATGGCTTTAAACGATAAAATAAATTTTAAAAGTTACTCATATGAGACAGAATCCTGTCTCGCATGACAAAATGTGAAACCTGACTTCAAACATGCGAAAAACTTGAAAAATGAGCAAAAAATTCAAAATTGAAAACATAAAGAGGCTTAAGATCGATCACTTATCGCTGGCTCATAGTTTCGGGGTTGATTATGACGTCTCTGGTGCTAGAATCAATGCGTACGAGTAGGGAACACCATTTTCTTCGCAGAAGTCTTTTTGAATTTTCAAACTTGGAGGGTTAAAATAATTTGAAAATCACACTTTTGTCCCATATATAGCCAAAACCTAATTTTTCAACTTGCTCCGATGGACACAGAAATTGTACACTTTAGCTAATTTTGCTAGTCAATTTCACAATTTGGACCACTTAGCGCTCTTTTCATCAAATGCTCATTCTTTCTTCAAATTGCACTCAATTTCAAACGCTGAATTTGAATATCAATTTCAATTCTACACATCAATTCTACACAACAACTTTGCACTCAATTTCTTATCAATCAATGCCAAATATTCAAAAAATTCCTTAGGATCAATTTGTGCTCAAATAACTTATTATCGCCAACAATTGCCTATCATGTACCCTCGTTATCTTTCGATTTCGCTCCCAAGGGGGCATACTTGTGACCTTATGACATCATATCTCACAAGTCAAGAATTTTTTTAATATATCTTCATCAAAATTTGAGCAAAAGTCTTTCCAACTAAAGAAAATCAATTCTTATTTGCTAAGAGGCATCTCAACTTCATCGCTTCACATCAAGTTGAGATCTCTCGATCATCTGAAACAAATCAATTGCTAGGGGCATATCAGTTTCATCGCTTCAAATCGAGCTGATATTTATCTTTATCTGAATCAGTCTCTTAACATTAATCTTATCGCTTTACATCAAGTTGATTATTCATTTAAACTCAATCAAAAGTTTAAAGAGTATCTTTGATCACACTCAATCTAAGCAGGTGTTCAATATTCATCGCTTTGGATCAAGTTGGATAGTTTATCTTCTCTCATTGTATCTTGATCAATCAAGTTCAAGATGGATTTTTATTATCACTCACTGTGTCTAGTTCAATCAAGTTCTAGATCAGTAAGATCCGCTTCTTGATCAATCAAGTTCAAGTTCGGTATCTTTGTTTTCTATCGTTCCTAAGTTCAATCAAGTTCAGGAATGATATCTCTTTAATCGGACTTCATTTAGCTTTATCACTTCGAATCAAGCTAAACACCTCACTCTTCATCTAGTTTGGGATCAATCAAGTTCAGAACTGGTATCTCCTAGACATCACACATTCTTTGAACCAACGCGCTGCCCGCAGATTAATTCAAAGAGGGGCAAATGTAATACCCTAAAAATGGTCATCTAAACCATGGGCCCCTAATCTCGACAACATCACCATGGTCCTAACCAAAGGCAATTAAATCAACCTTGAGCACATTATTAATTCTTTAATCATCAAATATCACATGGCAAATCAATTACTCAATATTAATTAAATATTTATTTAATTAATTGAATCATTTCCAAGAATATAATTTTGATCAATTATCCTATTTTAATTTATTAAATATCCTTGCATATTTAATTAATTAATAAATTTGACATTTAATCATGCAAAAGGAATTAATTTATTACAAAAGAAGGAATCAATTACAAAGAAAGAGTTGAATTGAAAATAAAACAAAAAGAATTGAATTGAGAGAGAAATCAAACTTGAGATATTATTTCTTTTTCTAAATTTAGAACTTGAAATCAGAAAAGCAATTAATTGAATTATGAATTATTCTCTAAAATTGGAACTCAAAGCTTTTCAGAAAAAGAAGTTTTGTTGCATTGAAAAGACTCTTTTCTTGAATAAATAAAAGAATTATCTATTTTTATCAGAAATGCATGGAATTAATTTATTATTATTTCCAATGCAACTTTGACTTCTAATTTGAATTCATTTCAATTAAACTATAATTGGAATCTATCTCAAGGTTAACTAAACCTGATTTCTCAATTATTTTCATTTAATCCTAAATTGAGCTTTTTTCATCATCTCTCTTGAGAATTCTCTATAAATTCAATCTTTAGCTCTCATTCCAATTCACTTGAGAGATTTTTTAGAACACGCTTGGAGAATACTATCATGCTAATTTCGCTCTAGAGTCATTGAAGATCATTGTGTTTTTTAGATTATTTGCATCCATGTTTAGTTTTACTCACCCATATTGCTTGAATTATTCATCCATCGTGCGTCCATATAGTTAATATCATATAGATCAAATCCTCCATCTTGGTGTAGTCTAGTCACTGGTATTGCTTATAAAAAATCTGAGATCAATCTTATACTCACATCTTTTAGAAGGCAATTAGTCTCTTTGTTATGGTTTATTACTTATTGATTATTATTTACTAACCATACATGTAATGACTTAATTGAAGTGTTGTGCTTGCAGCTACAAACCCTTTTTCACACACACATCTCTTACCTTAAAAAATCAAAGATCAAATGAAGGATTCCTATCTCAACATGAAGGGTACATGAGGGGTATCTATAGGGTACGATACACACTCCTTGAACCATAAAATGTAAGGATTTTTGGCCTCTAAAATAAAGGTGTTTAGTGGGGGAACTTTTGTTGTACTTGGTGTCTACCCATGCGGTGACAACTCATTTAAGAACCCACTCCTCGTTCTCCACACAAGTTCATACACATAGTGTAGATACTAGGGAGTACCGTCGGTGTAGATACACATCACCAAGTTCTCGCAACTTTTGCCTAACGTAATTCATATAGCAGGCATAAGAAGTACCACTTGGGTCATGCTCTCTAACTTGGTCTTATGGGCTACCTTGGAGATAGGCCCTCCTACCTAAATAGAAGATGATAACAATTTATCTTACACCCAAGATCCATGGAAGGCGAGGGGAGAGGATACTTTTGTTATCAACTCTAGGGTTATAAACATAAAATGTGCAAAGAGCACTAAACACTTCAAATAAGTTCTTTAAGCCCAAATGAAAAAGATGGCACACTAATTAGACTAAAAAACCAAAGACACACACCTAGATTACCCCTGCCACAAATGATTAGTAGTTTTGATAGTTTACCCCCACTTGCAAGCACACTAGTTAGGTAAATTTTAGAAATCCAAATCCAAATGTGAAAAGGGGGCCTTCGACAATACATATTTTCTCTTTTTCAAAACAGCTACACCACTTCATTAGTCCAATGCAAGGGGTTAGGTCAAAACCAAAATATAAAACCCTAAAAAAATGAAAGGGATGCCAAAAGATGAAAACAAAAATGCGATTATACCAAACACAGACACAACTTCTGATCATAGATGTAGAAATGTAAGGTGCAGACGCTAAAACAAATATTTAGAACCTACCAAACATATATAAAATAAAAACATGAAAACAAGAAGTGCAGACACGGTTTCTGGGCAAAAATGTGGAAATATAAGTTACAGACGCAATTTCTGATAAAATTGCACCTATAAAATCAAAAAATACAGAAACATGAAAAAATATCCTCCAAAGATGTGATTTATTCTTACAGATGCAAAAATATAATGTACATACACTGTTTCAAGATTTGAACCTGTAGAACCGACAAAAAAAAACTGAAACACGAAAAAAAGCAAAAATGCGGAAACATAATGCAAATGCAGAAAAATGAGTTGCAGACGCAGAATAAATCAAAATCATCACCAATCCAACCTGCAACTTTTCAAAACAACATATCTGCAAACAAAATGTTAAAATAAAAGGGACAATAGTCCCACCGGATGTGCTAAAATATATATGATAAAAATATGATGATGAAAACCTATTGTAAAACCATAAAGATCCAACCACGAACAATATAAATCCTAGAATGAAACATCCACTATACACCAATAGATATACCTAAGATCATGCAAATGCACAAAATAAAAAAATATTACCATTCACATGTCAAGTAGGGTTTCAATCTTCATTGATCTTATTTGATATATTTGCTCTCAGATTTTATGTGTGGACAAGAGCTCAACAAAGAATGGATTGTGGTTGATAGCTTCATTACAAGAAGGCTTGATTGCATAAGATTGATTAGACACATTGATTATATTCATATAATGAAGGAGAGTATCCTCTTAGATAGAAGACACTTTAGGAAATGGAAGGATAAGATTAAGAGGTGTAAAGATAAATGGTTGGCTAGGATTAAAATGGTAGGTATAGAAAATAAGAAAATAATGAGAGGGTAGGTGGTGTAGGACTTAAGAGATGAATGACATGTGTCATGGGTAGAAAAGGCTAATGAATTAATTAAATAAATAAATATTTATTTAATTAATAGAAGTGGAATCAATTAAATAAATAAAAGTATTTATTTAATTTAGGAGAAAGATAATTTAAATAAATAAAAGTATTTATTTAAATTATAAAAAGGGTAGAAGAAGCTACATGAATTAATTAAATAAATAAAGATTATTGAATTTATAGAAGACTTAGGGTAAAATAATTAATTAAATAAAAATATTTATTTAATTAAGTAGGACAATTTTAGGTGTTTACACTAAACATTTTTGGAATACCAACTCAAGGTGATCAAAATAATCATCCTTTGACTTGGAGAACACAGTGAGATCATCTAAATAAATCAGTAAGATTTTATTTATCAACTTCTTAAAAGCAATATGCATTGCCTTTTGGAAGGGAGCTCCTGTATTAGAGAGGCCAAATGAAATTTTGGCATATGTAAATGTTCCCCACTTGGCGATGAATGCTATTTTGTATTGGTCCCAATCCTTAACTTGGACTTGATTGTATCCTAAAAAACCATCTAGCATAGAAAATATTTCTAAGCCAACTATTGCTTGTAGAATCTGCTCCATAGAAGGCAAAGGATAATGATCTTTCAGTGAAGCTCTATTTAGATGTCAAAAATCCATGAAAAGGTGGATGCATCCATTCTTCTTGCTAACTAGAACCAGATTGGAGACCCAATTGCTATGCTTAATCATATACACTATCCGAGATTTGATTAACATTTTCAGCTCTTGAGCCATTAGAGATTTGATTTTAGGGTTGATTGGCCTTTGCTTCTATCAGATATGCTTTGCTCCTTCCACAAGCTTGATGGTATGCTAAATAATTCTAGGGTCATACCCTTTGAAATCATTATAAGACCAAGTAATGACTCCCTTGTATGTCTCACAAAAATATATTAACCTATCCTTATCCCTCTGAGGGACATTTTTGCCAACCTTCAACTTCTTTCCATCTCCGACATGGAGATCAGTATAATATCTCTTGTTTCCTATAAAATTCCTTTTATCATTTCTTGCATCATTATAGTCAAACAAATTCTCTAAGGTGATTAGACCCTTTGAGATCTTGTTAGATTTGAGCTGGATGATCTGATCTTCATATGTCTCTGCAATTGTAGGATGGAGTTGTTTAGTGTTTTGGTATTTTAGATGTGTTGCATTGGTTTTGTCATTGATGTCAACACTTGTCAACACTTATCAGCACTTGGAGATTCTTGATTATGTTCACTGACATGTTCAGTGATTTATGCACAGTCACTGGTATCTAGTTCACTAGTAGGTTATATTGTTCACCAGCACTTGGAATGACTTGGAGACTACTTGGTTATGTCAAAGGCATTATTTGGTCACTTGGTTTTGGCGACTTGGTTATTGATCTATTCGGGTTTGCATATTTGCTATTACTGGCAAATAGGTCCATGTTATGCACTAACAAGCACATCTATTCCAGATCAACACGACACGTTATGGAGATGATTTATTATTATTGTAAATGCATTGAGCTGACATGATGCATCACATAATGATTTATTTGTAAATGATTTTATTGTAATATCTTTAGTGAGCCGACCTATTCAATTGGTCTTAGGTTATGGTATACATGTAAGATCTCATTTGTGAGATTGATATGGGATTGGAAAAAAGGATTGTAATAAGATATATGCGAAAATAAGCAGAATTATACACGCAAACATCATTTGAAAATTGAAGGAAGGTATTTGAAGAAGGCAGATTGGAGCTAAACTGGTACTGAATCTAGCATATGAAGATGCTATTTTGTGCAATACATTATCATTGGATTTAACCATCCAATTGTAGTCAGTGTGACTCTCATTTTGTGATTGAGTAGTGAGCTCTAGGCAGCTGGCCTTTCTGCATGTGCAGACTCCATATTGTACATACATACTATCTGCAGTAACATCATTTGATTGTGGGTAAGGCTTCCCATCGTGGTTTTTCCCCTTATAGGGTTTCCACGTACAAACATCTGTGTTATGTTTTGTGGATGTTATTGTCTTTCTGTTTCATGCATTAATCTTTAAAGGTACTGCAATTAACTGATAAAACTATCTACCAACATAAAGTTTGGTTTATCGGCATTAAGCATTAAGTTTTGGTTAAGTTAATTTTGGTTAAAATTTATTGGACATCTGATTCACAACCCCTCTTAGTTGCCTCTGGGACCTAACATGGTGAACTCTCATGATTATTGAATGAACATTGCAATTTGAGCATCACTTTCAAACACTTGCCAATTATGATCATTATTTGGGATGGTTGGTCTTACAATCACTCGGATAAAGTGTTAGATCCAATTGTGGCTAATCGATCTGAGGATGTATTTTCATTTCTGGGGATCCCTTGAATGTTAGAAGCTTCAAAGCTCTCAATTAAATCCTAGATTCTATGTCTGTAGGAATGCATGCAGACATTTTTGGCTATAGAGGTATCTTGAACTTGCTTAACTGCAAGTTTAGAATCTCCCAAAACTTTAAATTATATGATGCCCATATTCTCTATAAGGCTTAACCCTCAAACTAATGCTTCACACTCTACCTCATTATTTGAACAAGAAAACTAGAAGTGGAAATCCCTAAGAGTCTGTTCTCAAAATGGGGATGTCAAACATATGCCAGCTCTGGATCTTGATTTATATGTCGACCCATCAAAGTGTAGAGTCCACAACTTTGAAGTACAATTACTCTCATCATCCAATATGCCTTGTTGGGCCTTATAAACCTTGGGAATCACATGAGCTTCATAATAAATCACATAATTTTTAATACCAGTAGCATGATAATTGCCAAATGTGCCAATATCTATGAATTCATTAAGAAAAAACTTCTTCCTGAATAGTCTAATTACCACTCACCTCCTCATCCTCAAGTAATTCCACACAATACATTTCATTCTTGGTGATAGAGGTATGAGCAGCCTCAAAATTCATCATAGCTTCATTAAGTTAATTTTGGTTTTAATTTTGATAGAGGCATAAAGTTTGGTTTACCGACATTAAGAATTAAGTTTTGGTTAAGTTAATTTTGGTTTGAATTTATTGGACAACTGATTCACCCCCCCCTCTTAGTTGTCTCTGGGACCTAACAATTGGTATCAGAGCCTAGTCCTCTATTTGTAGAAGTTTAATAGCGTGAGGAGATCCAATGTCTTCTAACTATTTCAGGAAGGACAGTTCAAAACTTGATGGAAACAACTATGGCATATGGAAGATCAAGATGGAGACACATTTGAATTTCATTGGAAAGGACATATGGGATGTTACAAAGAATGGTTATACTGATCCTACTCAAGGTCAACCTAATCCACCAAACTTGGCTAAAGATGAGGAAAATGATTGCAAAGCAAGAGAAGCACTTTTTAGTGCATTAGCAGATCAATAAATCATGGGATTGTCAAATAGATCTACTACTAAAGCTATTTGGGACAAATTGGAAACATTGAATGAAGGAGATTCCATTGTTAAAATTGCAAAACTTGAATGCTTCCAGGTCAGGTATGAAAATTTGAAAAATGGAAGAAGATGAAAGGATTTCTGCTTATATGGAAAGAGTAAATGAAATTTTTTTCTGGGTATACAATGTTGTGGAGGAACCTTAAGTGAAGATGAGATTGTTTCTAAATTTTTAAGAGAATTGCCACTGGCATATAAAATGAAAGTTACTACTATAAATGAATTGAGAACAATGCCTAATGCATCAGTATCTAGAGACACTTTGGTTGGAAAACTTTTAGCTTTTGAACTTAAGGAATTTGGTCTTGTCGCTACTATAAAGACAGATATAGATTTTAAGGCATCATCATCATCTGCCACATCATCATCATCATCTGAGAAATCTAATTGGAAAGCCTTTTATGCAAGAGAACTTGAAGAAATCAGGAAGGAGAATGAAGAACTGGAAGAGCTTGAAGCACTATTTGAAAGGAAAATGCCTAAAGGTCTAGTTGGAAGTAAGTATGAAGGTAAAGTGCCCTTTAAATGTTTTAACTACAATAAAATTGATCATATGGCTTCTAGGTGTCCTGATAGACATGCAAGATTAAAAGAAGCAGCTAAAAGAACATATAAGCCTAACCCTGATTATCAGAGATACAAATTCAAGAAGAATAGAGACAAATCTTGTTATTATGCTGATGAAGGAGTTACTAATGATTCTGATGAGGAACTGATAGACAATGGATGGGCTTTTGTTGCCATAATAGAAGATCAACTGACACCTACTGTTCAACCGGTAGAACAGGCCCTGTCAGCTAAAATTGAAGATAAGGATGAATGGATCATTGATTCAGGATGTTCACATCACATGACTGGTGATAAGAGTAAATTCCTAACCTTTCAGGAATACAATGGAGGTCTAGTGATATTTGGAGATGATAAAGCTTGTTCGATCAAAGGAAAAGGCACTATATCTTTTGATGGTAAGCACAATACTAATAATGCTTACTATGTTGAAGGTTCGAAGCATAATCTTTTGAGTGTTGGTTAGTTAGTTGAAAAAGGATTTCAGTTACAATTCAAGAATGGTAAATGTAAAATCTTAAATAGAAATGGTTTGGAAATTACAACCGGTAATCAGACTAGAGGTAATATCTTTCATTTGAATAAGAATGAGAAATCATGTTTGATTGCTCATATTGATGAAAGTTGGCTATGGCATAAGAGACTCTATCATGTAAATTTTGATTGTATTGTGAAAATCAATACAACTAAGACAGTAAGAGATTTACCTAAAATTGTTAAACCTCCGGTATGAAAGGAATGTCAATTTGGAAAGCAAGCTAGAGAAAATTTCAAGAGTATTCTAGAGAAATCTAACAATGTTCTTGATTTAATTCATACTGATTTATGTGGTCCAACAAGAACTAGAGGTATACAAGGAGATAGATATTTTATGCTAATCATTGATGACTATTCCAGAATGTGTTGGGTTACTTTTCTCAGGGAGAAATTTGAAGCATTTGGGAAATTCAAACTTTTCAAGGTAATGGTAGAGAATGAAACCGACAAGAAAATCAAATGTTTGAGATCAGATCAAGGAGGTGAATTCACATCTAAGGAATTGAATACATTATGTGAAGTGAATGGGATAACAAGACAGTTATCAACACCCTAGACACCCCAGCAGAATGGAGTTGTGGAAAGGAAAAGCAGAACTATCTTAGATGCAGCTAGAAGCATGATATCAGAAGAAAATCTACCTCATGTATATTGGAGAGAAGTAGTGGATACAATAGTTTACACATTCAACAAAGTTCACATCAAAGGTGAAACTGGTAAGACCCCTCATGAACTATGGTTTGGCAATATTCCTACTCTTAAATATTTCAGAATATTTGGAAGTAAATGCTATATTAGAAGAGATGAGTATATTGGAAAATTTGATCCTAGAAGTGATGAAGGAATATTTCTTGGTTATTCATCTAAGAGCAAGGCATATAGATGTTTTAACAAAAGATTGAAGAAAATTGTTGAAAGTGCAAATATGAAGATTGATGAACAGTTTAGAGGAAATTCAAGGTCAATGGATTCTGAACCGGCAATAGAGATAATCACAAATGAACCTACTATGAGTACACCGGTACAGAATATTAATCCTATCACACTGGCATCATCTGAGGATTCAACAATCACTGAAGAACAACAACAAGTGAAAACACCCAGGTATGTAAGATTGAATCACTCTAAAAGTCAGATAATTGGAAATAAATATCAAGGAGTTATGAATAGAGGAAGAATGGCAAATGAAGAGGTATGTCTTATTTATCAAATTGAACCTACATCTATTAATGAGGCATGTGAAGATAAATATTGGATTAAAGCTATGGAAGATGAATTGGAACAAATTGAAAGGAATAACACTTGGTCATTAGTTCCCTGGCCTAAAGAAAAAAATGTAATTGGAACTAAATGGGTTTTCAAAAATAAACTTAATGAAGATGGCAAGGTAATCAGAAACAAAGCAAGATTGGTGTGTAAGGGATATTCACAGAAAGAAGGAATTGATTACTAAAGGTAATGCTGGCAGCAATCTATATTACAAAGTGACTAATGATGACATCTTGGTTATTGAAGTTTTTGTTGATGATATAATCTTTAGAGGAGAAGATGGATTGTGTAAAGACTTTTCTAATAAAATGCATCAAGAATTTGAAATGTCTATGATTGGAGAGATAAAATTCTTTTTAGGATTGCAGATTTCACAGACTGATAAAGGTATATTCTTATGTCAATCTAAGTACTTGAAGGAATTACTAAAGAAATTTGTCATGGAGAACTCTAAACCGGTAAGCACACCTATGACTACAACTGATAAATTATCATTGAAGGATGAATTAGTACTTGTTAATCTAACTACATACAAGTCTATGATAGGAGGTTTATTATATTTGACACAAACAAGACTTGATATTATGAATGTAGTATATATTGTTTCAATATTTTAGAGTAATCCTAAAGAAAATCATGAATCAATAGTAAAAAGGATTTTCTGGTACCTACAAGGCACTACAAATCTTGGTTTATGGTATCCTAGAGATGAAAACTTTGATTTATGTGCATACATAGATGCTAATTGGGAAGGAGATGTAGATGATAGAAAAAGCACCACAGATAGAGCTTTTTTTCTTGGTACCAGATTAATTTCATGGTTGAGCAAGAAACAAAGTTGTACATCACTATCAACAATAAAATCAGAATATGTTGCAGCAACAACTAATTGTACATAGGTATTATGGATCAAGCAAATGTTGAAGGACATAAAGGTAAAATGCAAGGAACCTATAACTATTTACTATGATATTATGACAGCAATTGATATATCTAAGAATCCAGTATTTCACTCTAAAACTAAACATGTTTCTCTCAAATTCAATTTTCTAAAAGAGAATGTTGAAGCAAAAGAAGTGAAATTGGTTTATGTGAATACTAAAGAGCAGATTGTAGATATTTTTACTAAGCCTTTCCCTAAGGAGACTTTTGAATATCTCATAGAGCATCTTGGAGTTCTACCCCCACCAGTAGAGACTTAGACATTTGATGTTTGTCATCAACTGGTAGAATTAATAGAGAAATCTTTTATTCCGGCTTTGATGAGGAGAGATACTTCTCAGGGGGAGTAGTTGAATAAATTGGTTAATTGGTATTTTGTAATAAGTTCTATGAACTATTTGTATTTGGTTTTGTATTGCTTTAGCATTTGATGTCAAAGGGGGAGAGATATCTATGGAAAAACACATTATCTTTTGGGGAGAGATTATTCCTAGGGGAGAGATATTATGTATTTTTTATTTCTGGTTAATGATCTCTTTGGGAGATTGTTGGTTTTTGGTTTTTGGCATTTCTGTTTTGGCACTTTGATGGTTTTTCCATCTTGTGTTGCCATCGATGCCAAAGGGGGAGATTGTTGGTATTTTGGATGTGTTGCATTGGTTTTGTCATTGATGTCAACACTTGTTAACACTTGTCAACACTTATCAGCACTTGGAGATTCTTGATTATGTTCACTGACATGTTCAGTGATTTATGCATAGTCATCGGTATCTGGTTCACCGACAGGTTATATTGTTCACTGACACTTGGAATGACTTGGAGACTACTTGGTTATGTCAAAGACATTATTTGATCACTTGGTTTTGGCGATTTGTTTATTGATCTATTTGGGTTTGCATATTTGTTGTTACTAACAAATAGGTCCATGTTATGCACCAGCAAGCACATCTATTCTAGATCAACACGACACGTTATGGAGATGATTTATTATTATTGTAAATGCATTGAGCCGACATGATGCATTGCATAATGATTTATTTGTAAATGATTTTATTGTAATATCTTTAGTGAGCCAACCTATTCAATTGGTCTTAGACTATGGTATAAATGTAAGATCTCATTTGTGAGATTGATATGGGATTGGAAAAAGAATTGTAGTAAGATATATGTGAAAATAAGTAGATCTATACACGTAGACATCATTTGAAGATTGAAGGAAAATATTTAAAGAAGGCATATTAGAGCTAAACCGATACTGAATCCAGCATATGAAGATGCTATTTTGTGCAGTACATTATCATTGGATTTAACCATACAATTGTAGTCAGCGTGACTCCCATTTTGTGATTGAGCAGTGAGCTCTACACAACTGGCCTTTCTGCATGTGCAGACTCCATATTGTACACACTTACTATCTGTAGTAGTATCATTTGATTATGGGTAAGGCTCCCCACCATGGTTTTTCACCTTACATGGTTTCCACGTACAAACATATGTGTTTTGTGTTGTGGATGTTATTGTCTTTATGTTTCATGCATTAATCTTTACCAGTACTACAATTAACTAATAAAACTATCTACCGACGTAAAGTTTGGTTTATTGGCATTAAGAATTAAGTTTTGGTTAAGTTAATTTTGGTTTGAATTTATTTGACAACTGATTCAGCCCCCCTCTTAGTTGTCTCTAGACCTAACATAGTGAACTCTTATGATTATTGAATGAACATTGCAATTTGAGCATCACTTTCAAACACTTGCCAATTACGATCATTATTTGGGATAGTTTGTCTTACAATCACTCAGATAAAGTGTTAGATCCAATTGTGGTTAATCGATTTGAGGATGTATTTTGATTTCTGGGGATCCCTTGAATGTTAGAAGCTTCAAAGCCCTCAATTAAATCCTAGATTCTATGTCTGTAGGAATGCATTCATACATTTTTGGTTATAGAGGTATCTCAGACTTGCTTAACTGCAAGTTCAGAATCTCCCAAAACTTTAAATTATACGATGCCCATATGCTCTATAAGGCTTAACCCTCAAACTAACGCTTCACACTCTACCTCATTATTTGAACACCCTATGATTTGAATGAGTGTTATAATCAAACTGCACTTAAGGAGTCTTTGTCGAGGGAGCATCATTAGCAAATACTGCTTTGTCTCCTTCTTTCCATTAGAAAAGTGTGTGATCAAGAGAAATATTAGATTCCTTCTCCAATGACACACCCTACACCTGGGCAATAAGTGTAGCATTATCCATTCATAGGGATGAATAAGCATAAACTTGAATCCATCATGACGCCTTGACTGTGTTGCTCAGCTACCTGTTATCACGAGGATTTTCACTCAATGCAAAGGATGGAATTTTTCAATCCTGTGAAACATTAGACTACTCCAAGGCTGTGGGTATCCTATTGTGAGAATAGACCTTCGTATTATAGGCCAAATCCCTTTTTTATCACCTAGAACTAACTAAAAATGCTGACCAAAAAAGGGATAGAAGAATATGCAGAAACTAAAAAATTAAACTACTACATATAAGGTGATACACCAATGATTTTGACATCACCTATAAGTTGACTAAACTTAGATCTTTCTATGTTCACAACTCTATTTATATAATGTTGATCATCAATGTTTCATGTAGAGGTTTTGTTTTCCTTTTAGTTTTGTTTGAAGGTGAATTGAATCACACAATCACAAATATCTGAAAAATGAAACTAAACACATCACATAACCTGATCAAATCATTATAATACTTGCCCAAACTTCATGAAATTGGTAAAGAAACAAAGGATTTATAACAATCACAATGTATTCTCATAAAATCCATACAAACATAATGGAAGAACAAGAAACATAAGTAGGAACAACTGATCTTTATTAATTCTCAAGTAAAGGCTAATTACAATGCATCACTAATACATTTGGCCTAAAATTCTGATGGAGGTTTCTGACGAAGAAGGTATATTGTGACCAAATTTGATTTTTTTTTGAAAAAATGCCCGAATTAGAGCAAGTAATTTGATAAATCATTAATCCCGCCTAGACTTTTTCTCGTTGACCTCTTGCATCCAAAAATACATTGGGCATTACAAGGAGGGAAACAAAACATTCTAGATTGAGGTCACCCATGATAGGTAGATGGGGCCTCCATAGCTAGGGGTGGGGGGTGCCGCCAAGATCTGGTTGAAGAAAAAAGGTAGGGGTGTGGGGCACGGATCAACTTAAAGATGCAAATGTTAGCTTGTCTCTTTCTATACAAGTGCAGTGACTAGTATATTTGCAACTCTACAACCTCTGAGGTAATCAACCACTTCATTCATAGGGCTCATTTGATTATCCACCAAATTATATAAGATGTTTCAATTCTTTAATTTGTTGTCTATGTTGTATTCAATTTAAATTGTGAGCTTGGTTTTCTTTTAAGTTTCTTGTGGATGTGAAAGTTCAATAGTTTAATGCTTACTTTCTTGAAGCTCGCAAAATATTAAGAGCCTTACATTTGAATGGTTGAAGTTTTGAAAGAAATGCTTTTCAAAAAAAAATCACAAAATGAGAGCATGATATTGGTATCAAAGATTGGTTTCGTACACTTGAAAGTTTGGGTTGAATTTAACATGCATGCAATTAAACTTAATTTGGGATTATATGATGCCACACACAATGAGGATGGATCATCCATACCCTAGTGCTTCAAGAGGAGCACATTCACATGAGGGACAAGAAGAGTCATATCACTTTGAGAGTTTTCACCCACAACAGAGACACCTCATGAGGATCCACTTGTAGTAGAGGAGCATATACTTGCATCTTGGGAGCTTATTAGGAGTTCGCCTTAAATTTGGGAAATACACATAGAGGAGATATAATATTGATCAATACACATTACCTATCCTAATCATGCATAAATATAAGAGGTATAGACTATAGCAAGCATATCATGAGCCAAAGGATAATATTCAAGAGTTGCTTCATCTCCAATCCTCTACATTTTTAAGATCCACAAATGGGGTTGAGGCTAAGTCTTGGTTACTTAGCTTGGACTTATGCTTTGGGTTGCATCTATATGTGAGCAACCTAAAGGTATAATTTGCAATGCAATTTTTGAGAGGACTTGCTTCCACCTTGTGGTACTGGGAGGATAAAATGCACCAACTCACATTGGAAACCCTCTCATGGGATACCATTTTGGAGTGCTTCAAATTGTGTTCTATTTCAAAATATTTTTGACAGAGATGCATAGATGAGTTTCACTATTTACATAATGAGGTTTTGTAGTGGCTCAACATGAGAGTTAGTTTTTGGAGTTCTTGTAGTTTGTAGATTACATTCAAGACAAGTTACTTGTCAATTATTTCATTAGGGGTGGAAAGCCCAAAATTTCAGTTTTCCTATACATGGCCAATCCAAATGACTTTAGGGTTGTTATGGTAAAGTCTCTTATGGGAAAGGAGGTACATGGGAGGACACAAGAGACATGAGAGAAGTTTTCAATCTTGATCAAGGGACTAAAGTGTCCATAGGCCTCGCCATCCTTCAAAGGATAATTTAGATTTACTATAGGATTTCAAAGAAAAACCCAATAGTATCAATATTAGGGACAAGGTCTAGAGCATAGTAGGGGCCATAGGGTAGTCACATGTGATCATCATCGACACAAGGATATTTTAAGTATGATAGACTATAGGGATATCAAGTTAGGCCTTTTATGACTCAACAACCTTTTAGGGGAGAATCTAGTGTTTTTAGTAGTTAGGATCTTCTAATTATGGTGGGGACTAGCAAACATAGGGTTATATGAGAGGCACATGTTATGTATATGTTAGTATCAGAAAAAGAGTGCCCATAAGGTTTTAGATTAGGTGGACACCATCCTAGGATGTCAAAGTAGATAGTTGATATGTGGGTCTTTACCCTCCCAAACACCCAAAGGTCAAAGGTAGATTCACTACTTCAACACTCACTTTTTGTGACAGTCTCAAGTACTTAGGACATTCACTCCTTTCATGGCCATTCTTCTTCACAACACTCTCTAACATTAATTATGATGATAGTGTTACCTCCTTAAACCTTCCACCAACACCAAACTCAATACCAAACTCTTTCCCAATCTCGCTAATGGACTAACTCAACTCACTGTCAAATTATGATAGTTAATGCAAGGTTTAGGACAATAGTTAGGATCTTCTAATTATGGTGGGGCCTAGCCAAAATAGGGTTATATGAGAGGCACATGTTATGTATATGTTAGTATCAAACAGAGAGTGCCTACAAGGTTTTAGAGTAGGTGGACACCATCCCAGGATGTCAAAGTAGATAGTTGATATGTGGGTCTTTACCCTCCCAACCACTCAACATATACCACAATGGGTCTTTACCCTCCCAACCACCCAAAGGTCAAAGGAAGATTCACTACTACAATACTCACTTTTTGTGACAATCTCAAGCACTTAGGACAATCACTCCCTTTCATGGCCATTCTTCTTCATGACACTCTCTAACATTAATTATGATGATAGCATGCCTCCTTAAACCTTCCACCAACACCAAACTCTTTCCCAATCTTGTTAATGGACTAGCTCAGCTCACTGTCAAATTGTGACAGTCAATGCAAGGTTTAGGACAATAGTTAGGATCTTCTAATTATGGTGGGGCCTAGACAACATAGGGTTATATGAGAGTCACATGTTATGTATATGTTAGTATCAGACAAAGAGTGCCCACAAGGTTTTAGAGTAGGTGGACACCATCCCAGGATGTCAAAGTAGATAGTTGATATGTGGGTATTTACCCTCCCAACCACTCAACATATACTACCATGGGTCTTTACCCTCCCAACCACCCAAAGGTCAAATGAAGATTCTTTGCTGCAACACTCACTTTTTGTGACAATCTGAAGCACTTAGAAAAGTCACTCCTTTCATGGCCATTATTCTTCACAACACTCTCTAACATTAATTATGATGATAGTGTACCTCCTTAAACCTTCCACCAGCACCAAAATCAATACCAAACTCTTTCACAATCTTGCTAATGGACTAACTTAACTCATTGTCAAATTGTGACAGTCAATGCAAGGTTTAGGATAGTCATACACCCTCACGGATTGATGGGATTTTTTGGTCACCAAACACTTGGATTATGTTTATAACTCCCTAAAAAATTCCCCAATCCCTTAACAAGACCATTAAAGGACCCTTGAGTCAATTACACCATCCAAACTCCATGCATACACTGTGTTCTCAAATTAAGACACAAAAATCAACATCGTCCACATATTTGTACGTGCCAAAATGCTCATGAGACCCTGAAATGATTAAGAAAACAAAATAAATGATTTTATGGGTCATCCCATGGCTTGAAATGGATTTATCAACCTGGAAATGACCCCTAATGCATTTTAGTTTGCCTCGGGTTACCCTAGACTAGGGTTTTGACAGTTTTCACCAATTTGGCTATAACTTTTGCAATATAGAACAAAAAAAGATGAAACCAAAAGGAGATTGAAGAGGATTGACTCCTATAACAAAGTAAAGAGATTTTTAAAGAAAAATAACATGCTAAGGAATGCCAAACTCCAATATAGCAGTTTGCAACGTTAAAGAACTCAGAAATTATAGGGTAAAACTAAGATATTCATTAATTATGCCTAGTTACAATGCTCAATTGATCCTTGGTTGTGGAGAGTGCCTTATTAAACAACTCCAAATCCTCACTCAATGGTTAGAAAAACCTTTCAAACTTGTCTCAACAAACTAACACCTAATTGCTCATAAAATGCACAAAACGTTGCTTTAACAATGTTGAAAATATTAGCAACTTTGTCAAAAATTGTTCCTAGACTCAACCCAAGACCAGTATGACTCAAAAATGATATAAATAGGTTCAAATAGGTATATAAGACCTTTAAATTTCATTAAACATCACATTTGACCCATTGAGACATATTTGCAACATAGTGACAATTTTGACAATATTGATCATCATGACCCCCACTAGGACTCAATACACCATCTAATGGTCTTAATGACATTTATTACATGAAATATGGTCTTCTAAGACCTTATTCATAACAAAAATAAAAACCCTTGACCTATTGCTAAATTGGCTTCATGGTGGCCATCTTGTGCTAGGTGCTCTTGCCCAAAAGGATGACATGATATGGTGGAGAGAAATATGAGGGGGGAGTGGTAGGAAATGTTAAGGGTAGCTGCTACATGGAGAAAGAGGAGAGAATGGGATGTGTGGGGAAAGGGGAACATAAGAGATATAAATTATGGAAGAAGGAGATACGTGGGGGGGAAAGGGGTTTAGGATGTGGGCGGTAGAAGGGGTTGGAGTTAGGATATGTTGGGGAATAAAGTGGAGTGGTTGGTATAAGGGGGTAATGAAAGGGTAAAGGGGATGTAGGTTATAATGGGAGTTATAAGGGGCAAGGAAAAAGGGTAAGGGGGTAGGGTGGTAGGTTATGATAGGGATAGGATATGAGTAGGCTAGGATGGGGTAGGTGATAAGATGGAAAGGGTAGGTTAATAGGTGTGTGGTAGAGGTAAGCTTAGGGAAATAAATGAAGTAAGACTTATGGGATATGGGTTAGAATAGGTTATTTTAGGCGAATAAAGGGGTAAAGAGGTAGGTATCGTGGAGGGGAGTGTGAGATATAAGGTATGAGGGGAAGGGATATGCTAGGATAGAATAGGGGTAGGGGTAAGGTGGAAAGGAAGTTAGTGGAGGGAGGTGAGGGTGTAAGATGGAAGGGTAGGTTTAAGTTAATATGTGAAGGAGGTTAAGGAATGGGGTATGAAAGGTGGATAAAGGATAGAGGATAGGAAGCTAGGTGAGTTATAAGGTATGGTAAATGGAAGTGAATAGTGTTAGGGGAGGTGGAAATGGGAGGAAATGGAAATGGGAGTGATTGGGTTTCAGCACCCACTGATAGGATCAATAGAAGTGGAAGGGATTATGCCTTGGCTGGGCAAAGGGAATGTTAAACCTCACTTCATTTCAAAGAGAAAGACTTGGCTAGCTCTTGAGCAACTACGAACAAAAGGTAAATAACAAAGATTTGACAACAACCAACTAAGCTAAGACAACTAACCTAGAAAGCGAAAAAGTGTGTTTTGGTGAAGAAACATGATGTGAAAGTTTGATGTAGAGTCAAGGGTAGAACTTAGTATTTCATATTAGGATAGAAACCACATTGATTAGGCAAGCCAAATAAGGTCTCTCCAATATTTAGGATACAAAAGGGAAATATTAGTCATGTAAGTATGCATGAGCATGGGAATGGATAGTTACTTTCCTTTTAGACTAACTTGGGTCTATGACTAACCTAGGTATATGACTCCGAATGGGCATATCACCTGCTCTAAATCACCACAAAGCCATTAGATATGTTTTGAGATGAAAAAGAAGACTTAAATGGTTTTGGTTCAATTTGCATAATTTCTATGTTCAAGTAATTTAATTTGGTATATTATACTGAAACCTGATTTCATAACTAACATTTCAACTTCTATATAACTAGTTCTATAGCCCAATTTTTTTGCGTGTGAAGAAAGACCATGTCAAACAATATCATCAAACAAAAAAATAAGGAAACAATTTCTAGATTGTTGTCTAACTTGAAAAGAAAAGGTGATGGAAAATGTTATTGTCCCTACAAAATTGTAATGGGTTAAAGACTAGAAGACTTCTAATCAAAACAACTAAGAAAAATTGTAGGCTACATGGTCACTTTGAAGGTGGACATGATTATCATCAATTGGTAAGTTTTTCATTATATCATTTTAGCAATTTATATACATAAGAAATCACTTGATGATGAGATCATGATCATGGTTTATTTATGTTTATCAATTTTATATAGGTCGAGCACCCCAAAGCACATGATATGGATCAACACAACCTGAAGTATATGGTTTTCGAAGTGGAGGAACATGGAGGTGTGAATATCGAAGCTGAAGATAATGATCCCATGGAAGATGACAATCATGAGCCACAAAACACAATTGAAGATGATGGTACAAATACATTGATCCATGACACATTTAGTATTGGCGCAACTGATCATGATGATGAAGATGACCTTGATGTTGTTCATGATGTCCCTCTACTTGAGAAGGCATCTGAGGCCCTTTAGGAAGGCTCCCAGACAACTCTTCTCTCTGTTGTATTGTTGTTGGTGAACTTGAAGTTTATGAATGGTTTATCCAACATAATAATCTCATGTATGTTAAGGTATGTCATATATGTCATTATAGTTAATAAATGGTGAATCATGTTGTACCATTAATATTCTTTATATTAACAAATTATATTTTTTTGTTGTAGATTGTGTTAGGTCTCGGAGACAACTGAGAGGGGGGGTGAATATAGTTGTCAAATAAATTCACACCAAAAACAACTTAATGAACCTTAATGCTTAATATCAGTAAACCAAACTTTATGCTGGTAGATAGTTTATCAATTAATTACAGTACCGGTAAAGATTAATGCATGAAACAGAAAGACAATAACATCCACAACACATAACACCAATATTTGTACGTGGAAACCTTGTAAGGGGAAAAACAACGGTGGGAAACCTTACCCACAATCAGATGATACTACTGCAGATAGTATGTGTATACAAATGGGGGCAGAAAGGCCAAGTGCCTAGATCTCACTTCTCAAACACAAATAGGAGTCACATTGACTACAATTGGATGGTTAAATCCAATAATGATGTACTGCTCAAAATAGCATCTTCATATGTTGGATTCAGTACCGGTGTAGTTCTGATATGCCTTTACAAAAACCTTGCTTCACCTTCAAATGATGTCTGCGTTTATAGCTCTGCTTATTCTTGCATATACCTTCTTACAATCCCTTTTCCCATTCGCATATCAATCTTACAAATAAGATCTTACATATATACCATAACCTAAGACCAATTTTAGTAGGTCGACTCTAAAAGATATTACAATAAAATCAATTACAAGTAAATCAATAACCGATGCAATATCTGATTCAACATGTCGGCTTAATGCATTTACAATAACAACAAAATCATCTCCAAAGCGTGTCGTGCTGATCTAGAATAGATAAGCCTGTCGGTGCTTATTTTGGACCTATTTACCGGTAACAAAAAATATGCAAACATGAATATATCAATGAACAAATCTCCAAGACAAAGTGTCCAAATGATGTCTTCAACATAACCAAGTGTTTTCCATGACATTCCAAGTGCCTGTGAACAATATATCCCGCTAGTGAACCTGATACTGATGGCTATGCATAAAGTCACTTACTTGCTGGTGAACATTGCCAATCCTCCAAAGTGCTAGAGTTGATAAGTGTTAATAGGTGTTGACATCAATGACAAAACCATATCAACATAACCAAAATACCAACAAATTGATAGGTGAGTTTTTTTTACCACCATCAAATATTCTACCTCACTCATACTGAGAATTATCTGCCATTATGAAAGATATTGGAATGGAGTATCAAGCAATAGATTCTTGTCCCAATGATAATATTATATATCACAAACAACATGAATTTTGAACTAAATGCCCTGAATGTCATATCAGTAGATATCAAATAGATCAAATAAGAAAAAGGGTTCCTCGCAAGGTTCTTCACTATATTCCCATTATTCCACATATGAAACGATGATTCAAACAATTTATGGATTACCATGCATGCAATAGAAGTCAAGATGACATTATTAGAATGCCTGTGGATGGTTAAGCATTCATGGACATAGAGGAAAAGTGGCCACACTTTAAAGAAGAACCTCGTAATCTTAGGCTTTCATTGGCAGTGAACCATGTCAATCCATTTGGAGAGCTGAGATCTATTTACTCAGTGTGGCCTATTTTTGTTATCAACAATAACATTCCTCCATGGATGTCAATAAAGAGGGAGCACATAATTTTGGCAATGATTGTTCCAGGTATTTTATCATTTAAATATAGTCGTCTACATTTAATTATAAATATTGCAGCAAAATGGTCATAATAATTATGTAATGTTTTTGTTCATTCGATTAGGTAAGTAGCAAGTTAAAGATATGAATGTATATATCAAGCCTCTTATCAACGGGTTGCTAGAGTTATGGAATGGTGTCACTATGTATGACGTCTCTAGACCAATAGGACAAAGACAATTTCAATTCCATGTGATGCTTGTATGGACAATACACGTGTTAGGGGTCCCACAGATACTGAGAGGGGGGGGTGAATCAATATCTGACTAGTAGTAAGAATTTCTTAAGTCAAAACATGCAGAACATAATATAACAGTGTACTGGTATGCAAGAAATAATGCAATAAATAGAATCAAGAACATCCACATGAAAAGGACACCATAACACAAGATGTTTAATGAGGAAACTTGGTGTGGGAAAAACCTCAGTGGGATTTGTGACCCACAATATTCACTCATTGGCCAACAAGAGAATATTACTTACAATAGGGGCGTGCACATGCAGGAAGGCCAACTGCCTAGAGCTCACTGCTCAATGGGAAGTCACACTGACTTACAATAAGGATTATACTAATCCAATGACTTATACTACTTTACAATAGCATCTCCAATGCTAGATTCAGTACCGGTTCCTACTCTATTCTTTACATATACCCTTGACCTATAATTCACACATTAGGTCTTCCTAATAATTTTCTTATACTCCTTACATCCCTTCTCAAAATGTCTACAATGATCTCCTTTATATACAAGAGTCATTTTACAATTTGCCAAGTCAGCTTACAATAATAAACAAAATATTACATAACAAAAATCCTGTCAGCCTCTGTGTCGGTATACATATTTTCTTCTATACCAGTGCTGGTGTAGAGTGATTTGTTGATGCTAGTGCACTATCTTGCTTGTGTAATGCTTTGCCAATATGATATCTTGTTAGTGCCATAGGATTTCAAGGTTGCCTGTGTAATGCTTTGCCAGTATAATGTCTTGCCGGTGCCATAGGATTGCAAGGTTGCCATCAATGACAAAACCTTCAATCACATACAATGTCTCATTGGAGTGTCCATATGCCAACAATCTCCCCCTTTGGCATTGATGGCAACTCTCATGAGAAATTTCAAAAAGTATCCAAAATGTGTAGTCCAAAAACAAGTTACAAAAAATGTTTACCAAAAATATGAGAGCTCCCCCTGAGCATATGATTCCTATGTTTGAACTTTCTCATCCCACTACTCCGCCTTTGGCATCAATGACAAAGGTTGTCAAGATGTCAGTAGAGTTTGTAGGTTCATCTATCCATATCCTCAACCTTGTAGCCGGGTAGTTATTATCTGAAAAAGATCTCCCAAAATTAAGTTTATACTATCCATAAAATTCTTACTATTTTTATTGTTGTTTCAGTCCTCTTTACTATATCAGTGAGATGCTGCAAATGCTCTGCCAGTGTTTTGTTTCCCTAGAATAATGCCTCTGAAATTTCCTTTCGCAAAGATGCTAAATAGTCCAATCTTGGACTTAGTTTAGATCTCAGATGTTTTGCCTTGTTTATTATTCTCTCTTTCTCTCTTCCCAGTTTGAGTAGTTCTTCCTCAAAATTTGTTATTTTCTCTTCAAAACCTGATAATGAATCAGGTGAGTTTACAAAATTGTTTGCAAGCTTATTTATCTCATGCTATGCCTTGCTTATTTTCTTGTCAATATCTACAATCAAAAAGTTTTTTTTACATGTATCTTTATACAGATTTTTGTATTCTTTCAACAAACTACATAGTTCCGGTAGAAGTGTGTCAAAATTTCTATTACACTTCTTTATTTCCTCATCAAAGAATTTTTGTTTCTCTTTTTCTACCTTGTCCTTTACTGATTCTTCATTTATTTTCTCAATGTTTTTAGAAATATATTTACACAATGTATCCAATTGTCCTAAAGAATCTTTATTATCTATATTATAGTTTGGAGCTATTGCCTTCAAAATTGGTATAGAATCATCAATTGCCTTATAAGCCTGTGAACTGCAGTCAGTTATTTTCTTTATAGAATGTAATAATACCTCAGTCACATTTGTTGACTTGAATGTTGATGATGACCCAACAATCTGAGTACTAGTGGAAGTAACCATGCTTGTATTGACCTCTGGTAGGTCAGTTTGTGTTTGCATTTCTTTTAGCATTGGTTTTCCTACTTCACTATTTACCAGTGGCACTGTTTCCTTATGTATCTATTCCAGAGCCTTTAGCTTTGATGGTTTCTCTGAATGTTGTGTTGTCTCTGTCTATGCCTCAAATTCTACCTTTTTCTCTATATCTTGTGCCAGTTTCTCTATTTCCCCTGCTATCAAAGGCTCTTTAGCCATATTTGACTTGTCAGTATCTTTATCAACTATTATGTTGATCTTTTGGGTATCAACATTTATAGTATATAGAACTTCAGAATTAGGATTGCTATCCTCTACATCCATACTTTCTGTTGCTTATTGATCTTCAGTAGTTGTAATTTTCACCAATGGAGGTAGGTTGTCTTTAACTTTTATGCTTGGTGGTGCACCCACTTTGCCTTTCCCCTTGTCTTTGTCCTTCTGATATACCTTTATAGGTTTAGGGTTTCTGTACTCTTCTTGTTTTTCTTTGTCAACTAGGAATATGTCCCAACCATCTTCTGTTTCCTCTGTGACTTCATTGACTCTTCCTGCCATTAGTGAAATATGTCGGTGTGCAGTAGAGAATACTGACCGGTTTGCTTGAGCAATCAAATCATCAATTTCCTTGGGAGAGTTTACCAGATATACAACAAGTAGTTTCTCTATTTTTATTTTCTTATCTAATTCAATCACTGCTTGCCTTCTAGCTTCTAACCTTTTGAACAAATCATCAGGAATTTCATTTGCTACTTCCATCAAAAATTTCTTATACATGTCCATATGAAGTATAACACTATTCTCAACTTGTTCTCTCTCATCAACAGATAGAGTGTCATAAATTTTCTCTATGTTTTTTAGTTTTCCTTCCTCTGTGATTTCATTTAACAATATATCATGAGGGGACAGGTCACTGTTTGTCCTTTTCTTTTTCTTTGGTGTCAGCTTCTTCTTGGGTGTGGCCTTTCTAACCGGAGATCTCACTGCTTGTTGCTTCTACCTTGTCCTTCTAGGTGAAGGAGTGGTTGCTAGTGAGGGATCTCTTTTTCTAACAACTCTTTTAAAAGTTGCTGGCATGTCACCTTCCGAAGAAGTACCTAACGGTGATAGGTGAGTTTCAGGTTGTGGGGCTGCCAACTCATCTTCTGTTATGCCAGTTTTCTTTAGTACATCTTCCTTAATGGCCTTTGCTTGCCTGGATCCTTTCCTCACAAATGCCTCAACCTTATTTACTCTTTTATTTGATTGTATTTGGCTTTTTATGGTCTCAGCACTACCAAATACTTCTTCCTTAGGTTCATTGGGGGTTTCCAGAAGTGCTTTAGCATAAGTTTCAACTATGTGATCATCTGTCTCATAGCCCATCTTAGTTACCCAAATTGTCCTTGGGATGACCACTTCCATCCAGATTTCATCTTTCTTAATAACAAAGCATATATCATCTTTGTATTTGTCTACTATTTTTTGGGATAACCTTATTCTTTGCTTCATTTTGGTTTTCAATGCTTGGAAAAAGCCATGAATATTGTTCTCCTTGTTCTCACCCATGGTATTGAATAGTTCTGTCAATTGCTTTCCTACTGGTATGTCATATCCAAGTTCTTTATAACCTATACCAGAAACCTATTTTGTTATGTGTAGCATTAGGCATACCAATAGATTTCCAAATCTGAAAGTTCCTTTCTTGTCCTTTTTTATTTTTCCAAGGTTGTCTATTAGTTCATCCTTTAACCATTCACAGATGTCAATTTTTGCGTTGTCTGTTACCATATCATAAGCACTCTTAATGCATAAACTTGAAACTGAGTTAAGTCTTTTAGCATGAGTGGCCTTGTATCCTAATATCATACTGATGAATCTCACATTGATATCTTTTACATCATTAACCCTTAGAGATCTCTTATCGAATGTTGCACCTGTTAGTTTTGTAACTAGGTCATTTGGAACCTTCTTGGTTTTGTCTGGTCTCTTACTGGTGGTCGATAACCCTATGACAGCTTTCACAGCTTCCTTGGTGATCTTATGGATTGCATCTAGCCAAAAAAATTCTCCATGAACTCTGCTTAATACTATCCTAATCACATCCTTTGGAAATTCAGGAATGCTAAGGATTTTGGTGAATCCTAGCATTTCAATAACCTTGTGTTTAGCTTTAACATTGTCGTTATCATCACATATTACGGTTTTATACATGGTTTTGATTTCCTCATCTCCTAACTCTTCAATGTTGTAATGGATGTACATTCTAGGGTCTTCAGCATATACAACACCTTTAGGGATTTGAGAAAAAGCACCTAAGGTATCATCCTTCTTTGCTATCTCAGGGACTAACTGAAATATGGGCCTAGGTCTTTTAATTACTTCAACAATAGTAGGGTTTACAATGTATTCAATTGTAGAGGTGGATGCCATGATTAAATACTTTTTTCTGCCTTGGGTGGATGATTGCTTGGAGTGTGCTTTCTTCTTGCTCGGAATGCCTTAGCTTGAAAACTTTGCGCTCTCTGAAAATTTGAAATCATGGTGAAATGAAATGGAGCCAAAACCTTATTTTTATAAAGTCTTTTCGCTATCTACCACATTAATTGCATGCCGATTAAGTATTCATTTAACATTGTCTATTGGTTAATAAGTAATTTTCAACTTCTTATCTCTAACTGAGGGAATAATTAGCACATGTGTCATTAGATTGCCAAACCCTCAAGGAAATTTTCTTCAATTAGATGATGAACTTCCTGCCAATGGAGCACTACTCTGTCCTGCCAGTGAAGCATCATTCTATCCTACCGGTGAAGCATTGGTTGGTTCTACCAGTGGAGAAGTATTCCCAATATTTAGATCAGCTTTTCTAATCCATTGCTTTGAGAATTCTTGCTTAACCTCTTCAAATTTTTCTTTACCTTTCAAGCTAGCACTTTTGTTGTCTGCAGGTGTTCCTTTACTTCTACAAAATTTAGCAATATGCCCAATCTTGTTACATGCATAACAAGTTACATTATTCTTCTGAATAGCTTTCCCATAACCTATGCCGGTTTGTGTTCTGCATTGATTTGATAAATGTCCAAATCTTCCACAAACATAACATCTCACATTCATTTTACAATTTTCAGAGTTATGACCAATCTTGTTGCATTTTGAACATTGACCAGTGGGTGTATTGATATTCTGATAATTCCTAGATCTACAATCATTTGCTCTATGACCATACTTATTACAGTTAAAGCATTTTCTAGTGAATTTATAAGAATTAGGTTGTCATATCGGTTTGTTGTGATCCTAAGTATTTGCAGTACCAGAGCTTTCACCAACTTCAAAGACAATTCCAGAAGTGTCACCTTTAGGTTTTTGATTCTTCAGTAAGGTACCAAGTTCCTCTGAGCTTTTCTTGAATTTTTCTTTGTGTTGATTTGCAGTTTCCAGTTCTCTTTCCAAGATTTCTTTTTGTCTCATTAGTTCATTTGAGTCATTTTGAGTATGCATCAAATCTGTCTTCAACATGTCATTTTCATAGCTAAGTCTTGCATTCTCATTTGCTACATCACTTAGTCTTCTGGTTAATTCTTCTTCATTCTTCTTCCTGTCCTCAATCTCTTTGCAAAATCTCATAGTCATATCCTGCATTTCATTTTTTGCTGTCATGATCTCTTGTTTCAACTTGCTTATCATATCATTAAGTGATTCCTTTTCATCATTCTCATTTTGCAGTTTTTCACAGAGTTCTCATCTCTTATTTCTTGCAATAGTAAAATTTTCTTGAAGTGCCTGAATGATATCTTGAGCAGCTCTTAAATCATCTTCTAATTTGATATTTTTCAATTTCTCTGCATCATAGTCTGTAAGAGCTCCTTCAAGTTGCTTCATCAGATTTTCCATCTTTACTAGTGTCAAGATCTTCCTCAATTTGTTAGGCTTCTGAAAATAAAGGACCAGGCTCTGATACCAATTGTTAGGGGTCCCACAGATACTGAGAGGGGGGGGTGAATCAGTATCTGACCGATAGTAAGAATTTCATAAGTTAAAACATGCAGAACATAATATAACAGTGTACTGGTATGCAAGAAATAATGCAATAAATAGAATCAAGAACATCCACATGAAAAGGACACCATAACACAAGATGTCTAATGAGGAAACCCGATGTGGGAAAAACCTCAATGGGATTTTTGACCCACAGTATTCACTCACTGACCAATAAGAGAATATTACTTACAATAGGGGCCTGCACATGCAGGAAGGCCAACTGCCTAGAGCTCACTGCTCAATGGGAAGTCACACTAACTTACAATAAGGATTATACTAATCCAATGACTTGTAATGCTTTAGAATAGCATCTCCAATGCCAGATTTAGTACCGGTTCCTGCTCTGTTCTTTACATATACCCTTGACCTATAATTCGCACATTAGGTCTGCCTAATAATTTTCTTATACTCCTTACATCCCTTCTCAAAATGTCTACAATGATCTCCTTTATATACAAGAGTCATTTTACAATTTGCCAAGTTGGCTTACAATAATAAACAAAATATTACATAACAAAAATTCTATCAGCCTCTGTGCCGGTATACATATTTTCTTTTGTGCCGGTGTCGGTGTAGAGTGATCTGTTGATGTCGGTGCACTGTCTTGCCTATGTAATGCTTTGCCGGTATGATGTCTTGCCAGTGCCATAGGATTGCAAGGTTGCCTGTGTAATGCTTTGCCGGTATAATGTCTTGCCAGTGCCATAGGATTGCAAGGTTGCCATCAATGACAAAACCTTCAATCACATACAATTTCTCATTGGAGTGTCCATATGCCAACAACACGATGCCCTAGGGCTAACACATTTTTGTGGTATGTTATAGTGTTCAAGTTGTGCATGATAATTATAATAAAAAAAATTAACATATTTAATCCAATTATACATTATCTTGTAGGTCTTCAAACAAAGGGAAAATTTACATGTCTAGTTTGTGGTCCAAAGATGAAATCTCGTCATTCAAAAAGTTTAGGAAAGCAGGTGTTTGATGAGTATGGCACTTTCTCCACAAAAATCATAAGTATCTAAATACTAAAAGACATCTTTTCAATGGGAAAGAAGAGAATACATCAAAGCCATGAAGAATGACACCTCACCTGTGGAAGTTGGAATATAATAGAATTAATTGTCAAGGTAATGCCATTCCATCTAATGGTTTATGTCATAAAACATATTTTCTATTGTGTTTTGTTTACTAATGATGTGATTGATGATCGTGAAGGTCGCCAAGGCATAAATGACCACCTTCCTAAGGGACTAAAAAGTTATCCCTGACAATTTAGTAGGTTGTCCTACTATGAGCAGTTACAAATTGTGCATTTGTCTGATACTATGCATATTGGAAAGAATATAACAGAGACGTTATGGAAAATATTGGATGGAAGGCGTGAAAAGGAAAAAAAAATGTCAAAATTTGTAGTGACATTCAAGATTCCAATCATGCAATGAAAAATGTCACTCAATCAAATAGCCATGGAGACCAGATTAATATAAGTGACCTTCCTTGGTTATTAACAGACCAGCAAAGCAATGCTATAAAAGAAGTCATACGAAAAAATTGATTTCCCATAGGATTTGTTGCAAACATAAACAATCTCATATCAATGAACAATGAATTTGGGTCAAGGATTAAATCACATGATTGGCATACCTTCAGTAAGGTAATTC